>NC_061113.1:65650276-65658040 GCF_002878395.1 Capsicum annuum | reverse complement strand
GATTTTGTGCTTATCTATTTTATTTTTATTGCATGATTTAGTTTTGTGTCTTTTCTTATTGATTTTCATCGGAGTTTTATCAAAATTTATTTGAATCATATCTCAAAATATTAAGTTTGATTTTATTCCTACAAGAGTTCAAGATGTATAGATTGTGTCGTATAAAAAAATTTATGAATGATAATAAATAAAATTTATGTGAAAACAAAAATATCCGTACTTATTTTCATTTCATATAATTAAGGAAAAACATTATCAAAAATATTATTCATTAAGTAAAGAACTATAGTGTATAAAGTGGTACAAAAATTATGAGGATCAATTTGTATATTCATTTCATATATTAAATTATTTAAAAGCATGTAAAAATATAGAGAACAAATATTCGTACAAATTTTCATCACAAAAAATTGGTGTAATTTTAGACCTTTGTTGATGACATGAACACCAGCTTTTATATTCATTTCATATACTAAATTATTTAATAACATATAAAAATTTAAAAAAAATCAGTTGTTATATCAATTTTAGACCCTAAAAATTGATACAATTTCAAACTCTATTAATAATCACAATATAATTAGTCAAGACGTGAATGTCAGTTTGTACATTTATTTTCATTTGAATGAGTAAAAACAAATTAATGTAGTGATTCATATCAATAACACAATATTATACTAAATAACACATTTGCATACTAAAATAGCTTTAACACGAACATAAACTTTCTTACACCAGATTTCATACTACAAGTACCCAAATATGTACAACACTCTATACCAACTTTGTACCTCAATTTGACAATAATTTTTTTCCTTCGAATACAAATCAAAAATAATTTTGCCATCTAAATGTACCATTAAGCTTTCCACTTTTCATCAAAACAACACATAATGCATTCACATAGAATAAACAAAATAAACTAATAATTAATTTATGTATAAAATTAATAAAAATTTTTATTATATATTTGTTTAGTAAGGTTATGATGTTTTATATTACATCCAAGATCATATATATTTATGATTTTGGAAGAAAATGAAGAAGTTTATTCTGTAAGAAGAAGATGAAGTTTAATATGTTTGAATTATGAAAGACTAGAAAAACAAAAAAAAATTGAGAGAGATATATGGAGATGGTTGAGAAAATTAAAGAATAGGTGTCTTTTAAGTCTTGAATGAAGGATTGGTGACATTGACCAACAAATAGGGTCAAACATTATTAGGAAACTTGATCAAATTAATTGTGGACTTGATTAATATTTTCAAATCTTTCTAATCTTTTCAAAAATACAAATCAACCCAAATCACACCCTCTTCAATCCAAATCAACCACTCTCTCCTCTCTCTCGATAGCTTCTCTTAACTCTCTCCCAACCAAAAGTTCTGTAAAATTTCTTTCTTCAAGCCCCGACGACAAATAGTTGGGCTTCGAGTTCCCCTCTTCAATTCAATCAACCTGTCTTTCATCCCTCTCTCGACAACTTTTCTCAACTCTCTCACAACCAACTGCTCTGCGAATTTCTTAATTCAATCCTCGATGACTTCAACATTCGACAACAAATAGTTGGGATTCCAGTTTCTTTTTTACTTTAATCGACGTGACAGCCTTGCTCTTCGGTCACAACAACTTCGAATTCTTCATCGGTCCTTTTCTTCCTTCACAAGTAAAAATTTTGGGCCTTTTTAGTTTTGAAGAAAACGAGGAACTTGACCCAACTTCTCTTATAGTATTGATTAACAATTTTAATATTTGTTGCACAAATTTGAAATGAGGTCTAAATAAAATTCTAATTTCTGGTATTTCTTGTTTTCTCTTCTCTTTGCAAAGTGAATAATGATATTTTGTTATTTGTTGCATTTTTTTGAAGTTTGATTTTTATTGTTTGTGTTTATAAAAATAAAAGGAAAATTTGGTTTGATTTGTTCTGTTCTTGTTCTTGGTAAAAATGGTGAAATTATTGTTTTTTGTTTAACAAAATTGTGCTACTATTTCCTTCAATAGATTACCCATCTGATGCAACATATTAACCATCAGATGCAACGGATTCATCATATGATGCAATAGATCAACCATCTGATGCACTAGAAGAAGCATCAGATTACAATTTTGATGTAACAAATTAATAATCTGTTGCAACAGCTTTACCATATATTGCAACAGATTAAGCTTCGAATAAAAAATCTGATGCAACTAATTAACCATCTGGTGCAATGAAAGAACCATCAGATTAATGATATGACGCAATAGATGAACGTCTTGTTGGATAAAATCCTAACAACTCTTCCTACAGGAAAAGTCCAAGACTTGTTTTTTCCAACTGATCATTTATTTGCTGCGATAGACGACCCTATGTTGGAAGAAATCTAAACAATATTGATCGTTGATAACTATTCCAACAGATCACTCATGTGTTGCAACAAATGTGTGACCTGTTACACAGACCATTCATCTTTCTCAACAGATAAGTGATATATTTTGTATTGTCACAACAGATAACTCAGCCATTGCTACTAATTATTTAACTGTTCCAACAGATCACTCATATGTTGCAACAGATGATGTCACAACAGTTGTGTGATCTGTTCAACAGACCATTCATCTGTCTTAAAAGATTAGTGGTATGTTTTGTATTATTGCAACAGATTACTCATTTTCTGCAACAGTTTGGTTATATACTGCAACAGATATACTACCTGGTGCAACAGATCGGTGATCTATTGTAACTGTTATTTTACTATTTTTCTTGTTTGATTTACTATTATCATTTTTTAATGATGCATTAATCAACAATAATATATTATTTTATGTTCCTGTTAATTTTAGATAATATGGTTCCTAAAAGAATAGAAACCAAACCAAGTCTAAGTAAAGGAACAACCGAAGAAGCTAGGCTACATCCATCACTCTATGAGCTTGCTTTACAAATGTTATCTTAATCGGGAGCAGAATATGATGAATTGGGGGAGGAGGAATGTTTCAAAAGAGATGATGCAGCTGCTAATAGCCCTTCCACCAAAGAGCTGGTCAAAGCCTTCAGCATTGATTGTTATCCTGTGAGAATACAGTGCGATGGTGCTGCAATTTTAACAGGTGATTTCGTGGTTAAGTCATCCATGGGAAAATCTTTCAATACCTTCAAAAAAATACTTCAAGAACAAAAATTTGATGCTTATTTTAGGGACAGCTTTTTTGGAAAATATCTTGATTTGCCGGAGGACAACAATGCTCGTTTCCAAATAAAAATGGTATATGAACTTCTCAAGCATAGGTTTATGTATGAAAACAAAGATAAGATGGATGAGGTGTGGATAAATTAGTGTGGAATCCTTTTTGTTTAGATTGGAAGGAGTTTGCCTTAGTTACTGGACTAAAATATTATTCTCCTTCTCAAGTTATACCTATTCTAACCCAAAAAAAGCACCCCGCACACCCAAAAAAGGAAAAGGCAAGTCGTGTGATCGTGATGACCTGGTGTCCATTGTTGGTTCAAGATTCAAAAATAAAAATTTGATAGAAGCGTTGAAAGGTAAAGGACTTTCAAAGAAGCACAAACAGTCATTGTGCTTGGTTTGGTTTATACATAATATTCTTTGAGTGAGAGACGTTAACAAAAACATAAGCCTTGGTTTAATAAAGCTCTTCGAGGATCTTGAGTCATTTAACAGCTATCCATGGGGGTATGAAAGATTCAAAATGACTGTCAAATATTTGTTGACTCCGTTAGCACCAAAGACAGTCAACTTATATGGCTTCCCATGGGCTTTCACGGTAAATGTTTCTTTCTTCTATTATGATATCATTCAATTTTTTGCTCAATAATGGTTTTGATTTATTGATATTATTTTATAGGCTTGGGCGTTTGAAGTCATTCCTTATTTTAGACTACAAGTGAACTACCAGAAAGGAGTTTCCTATCTAAGAATCTTAAGATAGTTGTCGGCCAAAACTCATAACAATGCAAAATTTCTTGATCTCTTCAACCCCCCGAAGGATGCAGTAAGTATAATTATAATTAATTTTTCTTTTAATTAATGTATTTTGAATGATCTAATTATTATTCTAATATATGTAATGATTTATGTTAGAATGTGCATCCGTTGCTAGTTCTGACCAATCGAGAGTTGAAGATGCCATTTTTTCTTAATTTATGATCTGTGTTAACTTTATCAAAACCTAAGGTCATTGACAGAATAAAAGTAGAATTGTTTGGAGCAACAGCCATTATAAGAAAAATAATTTTAGAGCGTGGGCTTGTTGTTGTTGATAATGCTATTGGTGGTGGTAGTGGTGTTGCTGTTGATGCTAATGATGCTCCTCTTACAGTATTTAAAGCAAACCATTATGAGTATGATCATACTGGTTATACAGATTTTGCCTCTCCCAGCGAATGTTCTGCACGCAAATGTCAAAACTGCAGGGCAAAACATGATGTAGTGATTAATGCTATTAATGCATTAACTGCTTTTGTAAAGGAATTGACATCTAAGAGGGGTCTCATTCCATCCAAGAGGATTTTATTTCCATCCGCTTCATTAGAAATTAGGGCTAAAGGAGAAGGAGAGTGATTTCCAGGGCATTATTAGGTATTCAAAAAAGCAAAATTGCAACTCCTTTGTTTGTGTGTTGCATTGAGCAATGTACAATGTCCAAAAAAGAGAAGCACGAGCTGAATAAGGTAAATATATTATGTCTTCCAACTGACAAAACAAACAAACACATATTTGTTTCAACAGATGACACATCTGCTTGAAATTATCAAAAAGATTTATACATCTATTGCAATAGTTGAATAACTTGTTGCACCAGATACTTTATTTGATGCAACATATGTCTCATCTGTTTTAGCAAATCAAACAACTCTTCATATAACTTTTATTTGTACCAACAGACGACCTATCTGCTGCAACAGATGATTCATATGTTGCAACGGATGGTTCATCCATTGGTAATTATCACACAGGGTCTTCCTCATGTAGAAATTTGTCCGAATAGGTTATTCATTGTTACAATAGAAATATAATATATTTGGGATAATTTAAAATGGAAGGAAAACCTATTTGATTTGGTAGAAGAGATAAGTTATCTTTTTCTATTTTGTTGTATCTCCGTGATTAGCATTGACCAATTCTAGCTATTCAGGTGGATGTAGAAGAAGCTACTACTGAACAACATTGACAATACGCTACTCTTTTTATGGAAATACAGAGAATAGAAAGCGCAGAAACCGTACGCAAGCGACAATGAAGATCCACAACGAGCAAAGCCGAATTCCATAGCACCGGATAAAGAACAACTTATCCATAATGAGTAGATCCTTATAGCTTGAGCCTGTCAAAGAAATCCTTGGCAGTATACTTAAATTATTGTTAATGTATTTGTTGAGATCTGTACCCATAACAATTTTTTTACATCTCATTTATTCGTTGACTTATTTCAGCTAATTTATGAAGGCTTCAATTTATTTTATTTTGCCTATGAATTTTATTTATTCCTTAGATTTGAACTTATTAATTGAAAAAGAATACTAGATTTAAATATTGCAATAGATAATATATCTGTTGCAACAGATGACACATCTGTTGGAAAATTTGAACAAATTTAGACATATGTTGCAAAAGTTAGGTGCTTTGTTGGAATTTATCAAATAGGTCTTCCCACTATTACAACATATGGACTTTAGATAAAAACATCAAGATAATGCAATAGATGATAAATCTATTATAAAAAAAATTGATTTAGACATATGTTGCAACAGATGGACTTTATCTGTTACAACAGAAGACATATCTATTGGAATAATCGAATAGGTTTATACATATGTTACAACAAGTAGCTTATCTGTTGCAATTTATCAAACAGGTCTTCCCACTATTGCAACAGATGGACTTTGGATAAAAACATTGAGATATTGCAACAGATGACCAACCTATTGAAACAGATAAGCTATATGTTAGAACAGGTAGGATAACTATTACAACGGATGGAGAATCTATTGTATTATAAAAATTTAACTTTCGGTGGACATAAAAAATTTCTACTACGTGTAAAAAGGTTAACGTGAATTGAAATAAAAAAGGCACAATCCATCGACGGTGTTCAGTTCAAACACCTAAAATAAAATAGGCATCAAGTAGACATGTTCATTTTAAACACATAAAATAAAATAGGCATCAAATGTGTTAGTGTCAGTCTTGACACATTTCGCTGACTTGCCATCACTTGGCCCCCAACGATCATTTTTCCCCCATTGTCTTATACATTCATCTTTCTCCTAAAATTTAGCCCTAAATTTCCAAATCTTCTTCTTCTTCTTCATCTTCTTTTATCTATCCAAATTCTTCAAAATATTACTTTTATTTTTTGGAACTGACCATGACAATGTCGAGCGCATCTTTCACTGTTTTTTGTGATAAATTTTTTGATATTGTAAGTGCGGTCATGAAGCTCTGTTAAAGTCTTCTTGGACTCAACAAAATCTAGATCGTAGATTTTTTACTTGTAAGATTTCAAAGGTGATATCTTTTTTATTTATTTAATTAATTAGTTATTGACTTGTAATTGTTTTGTAATTGTGTTCTCTTTTTTTTTTATAGAAATTGGGTGGATGTGATTACTTTGATTGGTATGAAGAACGACAACCTTCATAAGCAAATCGTGTAATCTGGGGTTTGTTTAACAAAGTCAAGGCTTATGAAGAGAAACAAAATTGAGCAAGAAGATACTACATTGTTGCCGTTATTGCTACTGGTTTGGTGTTGTTGGACACATGCATATTGAAGCCTAATTGCTGAAATTTTCATGGTGGTATGTGTATTTGCTACTGGTTTGTTGTCGACGAGCACATGGATATTCAAGTGTAACTACTGAAAAATATCAGAAAGATTTAGGTATATGTTGTAAAATTTAGGTCATCTATGGAAATGATCAAACAGGTCTTCCCACTGTTGAAATAGATTAGACTTAGATTATTAGATTATTCATAGAAATGACATCGGAGTAATGCAATAGATAACCAACCTATTGCAATAGATAAAATATCTTCCATAACGGATTAAAGATATTTTACAACAGATTGACAATCTAATCTATTGCATTATAAAAAAACTCAACTTTCATTAGAAAAAAATTATTGCCACTACATGTACATGTAATAAAGTGAAGGGTGACTTGAAATTAAAAATTTCTATTTCACAAGCTTTTCTATATACACAGGCTTCAAGGGTCCAGTTAGTACCCCACAAGCCCAGACCTCTTGCAGGTTTACCATGGCATTATTGCATATAAAATCATTAGCTCGGCCATTTTTGTGCCGGTCAGCAAACATTCGATGTGTACAAGAGCATGCGAGCCACTCACTTTAGCGACATCATCTTTTGGAAGGAACATTCCACTATTTCAACCTTCAAAATCCCATGATTTCTTCATCAACACTTTCTTTGGCAAATGATTCATCAATGTACTCTCCCTCAACAAGATGGGCAACAACACCATCACTAGCTCCACAAGGAGAAAAAGATCGAAATCATCGATGAGAGGTACGTTGGAGTTATAAACATTGATCTTTCCCTCTTTGAGTAGTATCTCAATAGCCTGATAATGCATGTCATTCACGCTAATGACTGCAAGAATCCTTTTTGTCTCAGTCTAGCTCTTGCCATGTGGATTTGGCCTGTCTCCTCTAATATATCTTAACGTTTATTCTTCATTCAAGACCAACGTAGTAACTAGGAAATCAAGTCCCATGCCAAGGGCTGATGCCTC
>NC_061113.1:65513751-65647276 GCF_002878395.1 Capsicum annuum | reverse complement strand
ATAGTGCTCGAGTCAATATATGGAGGACGTATTAATCTCCCCATAAGCTCTACTGGAACAATCCAAGATTCTTCAAGAGGCACCAGAGTAATATGCCCACTTTATGCCATTTCATATTTTTCCACCGAATAATATTGAGAGGAGTGCTCCTAAACTTCAAGTCCATATTTACGACCGTATTGAGCTCGAAGGGCTACCATAGCATGTGTTCAAGGTATTTTGTCCAAGTCAAAAACTCTACGCGTACAAGATCTAGTTTGAAGATTGACCGTTGCAGCATCACCATGGCCGATAATATGAAATTTGTAATCTTCTATTTTATGAGAGAATAACCTATTCCCCAAACTGATGTTCGTTGATATTTTCTTCTCGATTTTGAGAACAAATCGTGTTCTTTTTTCTGGGCACTTGAACTGCACATGCCTTTTATTAAAAAAATCGCTATATTTCTCGCTTATATTTCAAACATAGCCTTGATGGGAAATTCTCTTTCACGCCAAATAACGAATTCACCAATTCAGCTATGTTTGATGTCATAATATTGTACCTATAGAAAAGAATCACTTAGTACAACGTCAAACTAAACTTGTAAATCAAACAAGACATTAAATTTATAAGAATGTACCTATTTGCTGGAAAGAATGTCGGGCTCCATCTCTCAAAATCAACATATGCAAGAAATTCTGCTACCTTGGGATCACATTAGCTATTTGATTGAAATGGTCTAAAAAATCCTCTCTAATAAATGCTTTAGCTGCTCTATAAAAAGGGTGCCGACCCTTTCGTTGTGATAGTTGTTTCGAATGTTCTCTCCAAGATGCCTGATGCAACAACCAATGTAAGCTGAAGTGAAGAAAAGTGAACCCATATTTGGAATACTTGGATGCTTATCCGATACAAAACACAACTCTTCAGTATCTTCCACGCAGCGTCGAAGTTGTTCAAAAAAAATCCATAAGAGGCATTACATTCCTTGTCCGCTACACAAAAAGCGATAGAAAATATGTGATTCTCTGCATCCTGCACCACCGCTGCTAGCAAAACTCCATTATACCTGCTCCTCAAGAAGGTACCATCGACGGCTATGCCTTTTCTCAAATGTCAAAAACCTTGAATCCAAGCACCATAGGATACAAAAAAGTACTTGAAACTTCCAATTTTCATCTAGATGCAATGTCGTCTTACTTTCGGGATTTGTGAACTCAATCATGTAACGGTAAGCATCCAAGACTTCATGCCCATGCTCGAGTGTCCCCTGAACTAGGTCCTTGGAAATACCTATGGTCGTATATACCTTTCAATAAAGGACCAGAACACCCAAATCCATAAGGATTTGATTGGCCATAGCCTTGTTAAAGGGCCTTTGCCATCGGGGAAACTACTCCTGAAATATTGACAAAAGACCTTTGCCGTGGCGTGAGGATTTTGGCCCGAGATATGCTCCAACCAATATGTGTGATGCTTTTCATGTTTATGAATGACGAATTTGTCAGAACTTACGTACTTCACCACTCTCAACCACCATTTGTAGTTCGAATTAGTACATTTGAAGCAAAAGACACTGCTCGAATTAATCACCTTCTTTGCTCTAAAACAAAGTGTTAGATAGTTCATTCTTGTCCTTTAATGGAATTCCAATAAAAAAACCGATCCTGTCATCTTGAAGATTTCCAGATTTTGTCAATTGAGAAGAACTACACATCGTATTGGTCACATCAATGGGCATAGGTGTTTGATCATCATCTGGAATATTCATGTCTAGATCATCCAACCTATCATCAAAGAAGTCTTATTTTTCTTCTTCTTCTTCTACGTTCTGGTTCTTATTCTCTCTCGTCTTTTAAACCATGTACACCCTAAACACCGGCCTAGTTGAATCACTTAGATAAGAATGCAACCAAACCTGATCGATTATCTTATAAAGCAGTACCCTCTGATTTTCAAAGTCACTGTGCATGTAGCTGATGGAGAATTCTTCCAGTTAAAAATTCAATCCACAAAAGCTAATGATTAAGTTCACAAAATCATCATATGAAACATCACTTTAGACTTTAATAGCTATCGTCTCTAGCATTTCACCCTTCTTTCAACGTCATACATATCGATTTCTCTTCTCGACCCAATGACCATGACAATCTATCCCTATTGTTATTAATCCCTCCATTAGTGGTACTTAAATAAAGTCATTTGTTAAAAAAACTTGATAGAGATTTCATAGTGTCGTGAATGAATCCCAACAAATGTGTTATCTATTACGATAGGTAAGTGATGAGTCGCAACAGATTCTTACTTATTGGGATTCATGTTATGGGTCTAAATATCTATTGCAACAGATGAATCGCCTGTTGGAATTGATGTTATAAATAAATCACCTTTGAAGCTGATTCCAACAAATGAGTTACAGTTGCAACAGATAATTAACCTGTTGTGACAAATGACTTACCTGATACAACAGGTTATTAATCTGTTGTAACCTATGTTGGAATCATGTTCAGGTTCTGTTGCAACAAGTAACTAATCTATTGCAACTATATGTCAAATATTATAACAGATGAGCTATCTATTTAAACATGAATCCATCATATCAGTCTTCCTTTGAAACAGATGTCTCATCTGTCACAACAGATAATTTATCTGCTTAAACAGATGGGTTTTATGTTGGATTCATGATTGGGTTCTATCCATTGTTAGAAAACAACAACATAATAGCAGTTACCTAGATGACAAATTCAACTAAAAATTATAATTTGACTTGCCAACGTCTCCTATGAAGTAATGCCAAAGTGTAAAGTGATGTTAGAAACAAAAATTAACCTAAGAAATTGGTCAAATAGCAACAGTAGTAGTAACAACAATAACAACAAATGGTCAAAAAGAACAAGATGAAGATGATAATGAAGTAGAAAATGATGATGATGAAGCAGAAGATGATGAATGAAGTAGCATCAACAATGAACAACAAAAATTGCTAAGAGAGAAAAATCAACAAAGGGTGATAAGAGAGAAAAAGATGCCTTTTTCCCTCCGTTTTCCATTATATAGGCTAACATTTGGATCAAAGTGCAAAATTTAAAAACTTGTGGGTTATTTTCAAACTTTTCCAACTTTCTTAATCCATAATAAAGTAATTGTCACCTCCACCTAATAATTAAGACTTGTGTCACCTACACCTCATTTTAAAACTCTTTTGTAACCTATGGCCCAAACCCTCGAGATGGTTAATATCCTATTTTTAGTTGTCAATATTTTTTAAGTGATGTTGTTTTTCTTTTTTTTTGTAAAAAAAAAAGAAAATGTTTTTACCCCTTTTTATGTTGTGCCTCAATAAGTATATGTTTGTTGATTGTTGAAGAAATAAGAAGAATGCAGATTCAATTTGTAAAATAAAAAAGAAGTGTCAAGAGAGAAATTAGGGGTCATTAATATCTTCTTATTAACTGATGTCTTTTTTTAAGGATAGATTTTTTATTTTTTTTAAAAAATTCATTTTTCCTTTATTATTTTATTAAAAGAGTTTCTATTTATTGCAATCTAAAAAATATTGTTATGATTTGCAATTAACAATCTAAGGTTGTATATTTTGATTTTTTTTCCTTTTTTTTGACAAGTGGATTTATTCGGCCCCACCACTCAATACCATCAAACAATTATATGCCATTTCACAAAAAGTCTCTTTTTGTTATGAAATATAAACTAAGAACAATAATAATAGAGAGAGAGGAGAGATTGATTATTATTTCTCTTGAGAGGTAAATCACAATGAAGAAAAACACCCTTATTTATAGGGAATAACTAACCTTGGGGATTCTAACGCCATAAATAGACATTCACTATATATGGTAAGGTAGACATTCACTATATATGCTAATATATTTATAACACCCGTCGTTGAATGTCTAATTAATAGATAATGTATCTCATTAAAACCTTAGTAGAAAAATACAACAAAAATAAAATCTAGTGAAGAAAAAAGAGTACACATCTCTAACAATACGCATATAGTCTGCCTCATTAAAAACCTTACAAGAAAAATTTAGTGGGAAAAAGTCTCGTAAGGAAAAAGAGTACAATGCATATTAACTGTCATGACCCAAGGCTACCCTTTAGCCATGACAACGATGCTTATGGCCACAAGTAACCATAAGCTAACCCATAAGCTGGTACCTATTGTGAGCACTGGATAAAATAGCAATACAATGCATGTTCAAAAGCTAAGAAGATTAGATACTATAAAACTGAATACTGAAATACACATCAAAATATGTTTGAAACATCTGATAGAATACTAAAAATCCAACTATCTATCTATACAACTGATAATATTAAAAGAATTGACTAACTATGTAACTGATATGTATATAAGCCTCTAAAAATCATGATGATTTGATGGGATAAAGCCCCAACTAACTTCGACTGACTGAACATGAAGAAATGCTTAAATAACTGAGATAATCAAATTATTTCCTCGATGGATGAGGACTCACCACTACTATTATTGAGTAATGCTAAGCTATCAAAGAATAAATGGGAAACTATGTGTCCAAACCTATGTTATAATATAACATAGCGAAAAAAAAAGTATACGGTCAATACTTTGAATGTACTGGTATATGATATAAGGACTAGATAAAATGAATGAGATAACTAAGCATGATTGCATAAACATGTAAAATCTGAGAATGCAAGACCAAAGACAAACATGATACTGAGATAGGCTGTAAACTAAAAAGCTAAAATCTATATAACTGAATAATTGGAAATCTGTACACTTGGTTAAGTAAACCTAAGCTAAAAACACACTAAGTACTGGACTGAAACTGTGGGAGGTATTATATAACTAACATGCTCTAATCTGAGCTAATGAGGGTCCAACCTGTAACCCCAGTTTGAAGGGTGTCCGTACCTTGCCATAGTTACTAACATATGACTATATAGATCCACTAATCTAATGTCACAAAGGACTAGGAAATTAGTCCTAAACAGGTGGGTGACCCTATAATACTCCATACCTTTTTTTATCTAGAATCCATCCCTAGGATGTTAAGGGATAGCTTTCAAGAATAATATTATTTAATTTGTGTGGAATTCTTTATAATTGAACTTCCCATGGCATAGGAAATTGAATAATCTTTCTAATGATATAAGATTCACCTAAATCCAATAATCGGGTAAGAAGTTATGGCTATTTTAAGTTCCAGTCGCAAAACACCATCATTTGAACCCTTAGTGTATTGTGGAGCAGTTTTGTATCTTAATTATCAATTTCCAATGACCCTCCATGATATTGGCGCATCATGGAGAGAGCCGAATTCCCAATTGTCTAATTCTAGTAAAGGACTGTGATATTAGCACGTCGCGCCAAGTGTCGAGGTCCCATCTAAGGTGGAAACATGATACCACAGCATTGCACCACCATGGATTTTCCCAGTTGGTATTTTCCAGTGGCTTGGCGCGATAGTGGTGCATCGCACCAAGGCCAAAAATTGGGATTTTGATCATTTTCCAGCTCCTTTTAAAAGCTTAAAGGGGGTATTTTTGTAAATCCTCAACCCCCAAATCCATCTAAAAACACAAGATCACTCATATTTAAGAGCACGTTATGCATTATTGATCATTTTCTCTCCAAGAAAAATCCCTAGTTCATCAATTTTCTCCCCAAGAAATAAAAAATTCCTTCATTAACTCTCCAAGATAACTCAAGATTGAGATTTCCCAATACAAGAACTCTAAGAAATCATCTCCAAAGCATCAATAGGAATCAACGATTCAAGAATTTCATTAAAGTTCATCAATTAAGGTATGTGGGGTTTGAACAACGACAATCCTTTTATCCTTACGCCCAAAAAATAGATTTATATTAAAGATTACATGATTTGCAAGTTAAGGTTAATACCCAATTCTTATTATTTTGTTTATGAAATTATCATGTTATTTAAGGCTTCAAATGCAAGAGTTTTACATATATCTATGTTTGAAATCATGAGATTCATATTATGAGTTATTTTTCACTGTCTTGATTGAGGTTGTTGAAAGCTTTTAAGATGACTGTTGAGCATGAAGTTTAAATATGATTTTGATGCATTAAAGTTGTATATTTTGAGTCCTAAGTACAACTGATGAATTTACAAGGAAATTATGTTCTCGAGTTTTATTGACAAGTTTGATGAGTGATTTTAAGAGCAAAGATTGATATTTAAATCCTAAGCTAAGATAAGGAATCCACATTTTTTTTACATAGTTTGAGATTTAAAGAAGAGAAGCATCATAAGTTTTAATTATAAACCCTTATGCTATTTTAAGGGTGATTTCCTAAAAATTTTTAGCGTAAGTATGAGAGTAGTATTTAGCATCGAGTTGGGTATGATTCCAAGGTCTCATGCCCTAAATTACGTGCCACCGTAGGAATAAGATTATTCCCATTTCTATGTGGATGACTAAGATTGTGATCTCTCAAGTTAAGGTTCTATTTTAATGGCAAGGGTAGAATAGCTCTCCCAAACGTGGGTAAGACATTGGACTCTATGTCAGCTCACATGGTTTATGTCGGTTAGAAGAAACTCCCAAGCCCAAAGTCTCTAAGTCCCAAAGCTTCTAAGTTTCAAAATAAAAAATGATAGAGAGGTTTTTTATAGACTAAGTGTTATGACTCACTAGATTTACCAGTATGGTTGGTTATACATGATTTTATATTTTTATATTTCATTTAATCAAGCTTATGTGAGTCATATACATCCACATGCATTTACTTGTTAATTATGATGATGTTTACTTATGCATTACACCTCCATATAATCAGTACACCCTCATAGTGCTGATCCACATATATGTCTGTATGCTACATTATCTTATAATATAGGTTCAGGTGCTTAGTATCAACAGCGTGAGTAGTTCGAGCATCTTTATCTATGCTCTCATAGTTGGTGAGTCCTCATGATCCGAGTACCTACTTCTTCAGATTTCCAACTTTTATAGTATTTGAGTTATTATTTTAGTTTAGTTTGAGTCAGTTGGGGGTCTGTCCTAATTGCTCTCTAGTTCATTATTAGTAGTAAAGTCTTGTCAAACTATGAGTTTATTTATAGACTTTCAGCATTTGTTTTTCTAACATTATCTATAGTTTATTCAGTTCAGTTTTGGTATAACATAGTATTATTTCTTGATTAGATGATCTTGAAGTAAGGTTCAGACTTAGTAGCAGGCTCAAAGGGTTAGCTTAAGGATACTCGTAGCCTTGAGAACCATATGACACTCCAGGATCAGATTTTAGGGCATTACAAACTTGTTATCTAAGCCTAAGGTTTAGAGAGTCCTATGGAGTCACACAAGCCACGTTACATAGCGTCTTGATCATCGGTGTTAAGCACACCATATCTATGAGCAAGAGAATATGGGGCATTTTAGGAAAATCCTCTTTTTCTTTCATAATCCATCACGCTTACAACTGTTTCTATCTTCTATTAACTCATGAGCTTTTATGATCGAATATGCCTTCTCACAGAGCTTATGCCTATAGAAATAATAACCAACCGCCTCAGCCCGCAGATCCTTTGAATAAGAATGTGGTACATGCAGATTTTTGGGCAGCTTTTTAGGTGTTAGCACAAGCTATGACTACTAATATTCAAGGTAATCTTCAGGCTACAGTCCTACCTCAGCAGGATAGGGATTTAGCAGTAGTTTGAGACTTTATGAGAATGAACCCACAAAAATGCAGGTGAGGAACCCACAGTTGTATCTTGATGAGGTGAATAATGTTGCTTATAATTGGATAGTAATAGGGAAGTAGAGTAGAGGGGAGAATACAGCTCCCATGACTTGGCAGATATTTCAGGACGTATTCTTAGATAAATTCTTCCCACTTGAGATGAGGGAAGCTAAGATAGAAAAGTTTATGAACCTGAGTTAGGGATCCATGACAGTGAAGGAGTATTGCATCAAGTTCAACCAGTTGTCTAAGTATGCCCCTGATAAGATGGCTGACCCTAGGTTAAGCATGAATAAGTTTGTGATAGGTGTGTCTGGATTGGTAGTTAAGGTTTGTAGAACTGCTATACTCAATAGAGAAATGGATCTTTCTAGATTAATGATACATGCACAACAGATTGAGGTAGAGAAGATGAAGAAAATAGAGAGAGAGAGAGAGTAAAAAAGAGGGCTAGAACAGGGCAGTTTGAGTATAGTCAGACCAAATCCTATAAGGTAAATTGCTCATAGTTTTAGAACCATTCACCAGTTGCTCATAGTTTTAGAACCATTCACCTATGCCAGCGCCGCCTTCAGCTAGTGCTCCTGCACCTAGAAACAGTCAAGAAAGTGAGGTAAGTATTTTTTGTCTAGATCCCAGAGTAGTGTGAGTGGTAATCCCAATTATCCTCCATGTTCTAAGTGTGGTCGAACATATCCAGTAAGTTCTTGGCTGGGTAAAAGGGTTGTTTTGGTTATGGCAAGTTGGGTCATAGAATTAGAGAGTGTCTGTATGCTAAGCATAGAAACAGAGATTTTCATCCTCAGACACAGGCTATTAGTGCACCAGCCCTATAGTTCGCCCAACCCCTCCTCAGGGTGCTTCATCCAGTACAGGTGGTAGATAATGCCAGAATCAGTTCTATACTCTACCATCCCATCAGGACGAGGAAGATTCACCAGATATTGTTACTGGTATGCTTTGTGCTTTTCATTTTGATGTGTACGTGTTGTTAGACCCTGGGTCGAGTTTCTCTTATATGACCCTATTAATTGCCGTGAATTTTGATATAAGTTCTAAAAAGATCCCTAATCCTTTCTTGGTTTCTACTCCAGCAGGTGAGTCAGTTGTTGCCAAGCGAATTTTTTTACAAAATTTGTCCTATCATTGTTCTTCATAGAGTCATGTTAGCAGACTTGATAGAGTTAGACATGGTTGATTTTGATCTTATTTTTGTTATGTAATGGCTCCATTCTTGTTATCCTTCTATAGATTTTTGCACTCGAGTGGTGAAGTTTTAGTTTCCAGATGATCCAATCTTTGAGTGGTATGATAATTCACTATCTCCCAAGAGTCATTTCATATCTTATCTTAAGGCCAGATGGTTGATATCCAAAGATTGTATTTACCATCTAGTTTGAATTAAAGCCACTAAGTCTGAGACCCCAATAATTTAGTTAGTCAATGTAGTAAATGAGTTTCCAGATGTATTTTCATAAGATCTCCTAGGGGTACCTCCCGATAGAGAGATAGAATTAGGTATTGACCTTCTCCTAGATACTCAACCTATTTTTATCCCTCCTTAATGTATGGCTCCCGCAGAGCTTAATGAGTTGAAGGATCAACTCAAAGATCATTAAGGTAAATGTTTCATACAGCCTAGTGTTTCTTCGTGGGGCATTCCCATCCTATTCATGCAAAAGAAATATGGTTCTTTACATACGTTCATTGACTTTCTTCAGGTAAATAAGGTCACAGTCAAGAACAAATATCCGCTACTTCAAATTAATGATCTATTTGATCAAATGCAGGGTACAAGTTATTTCTTAAAGATAGACCTTAGATCTGGATATCATTAACTTAAAATTACAGAATGTGATATACTGAAGACTGCTTTTAGAACCCGCTATGGTCATTTCAAGTTTCTAGTCATGTCTTTCATGCTAACCAATGCACCAGCAGTTTTCCTGGACCTCATGAATAGAGTGTTCAAGATATACCTAGATATGTTTGTCATAGTGTTCATAGACGATATCTTTGTGTACTCCCGTAGTGAGGATGACCATGTAAACCATCTTAAAATTATCTTGAAACTCTTAGAGATCATCAATTGTTCGCCAAGTTCAGCAATTGTGAATTTTGTCTATGGTTAGTAACCTTTCTCGATTATATTATTTTCACCGATGGCATTAAAGTTGATCCCCAAAAGATAGAAGCTGTAACAAATTGGCCTAGAACTATCTCTCTATCAGACATTAGGAGATTCTTAGGTCTAGCTAGCTATTACCGCTATTTTGTTGAAGGTTTATCATCTATTGCATCTCCTATGTCTAGATTGACCTAAAAGAAAGTTAAGTTTCTATGGTTTGATTCTTGTGAGAAGAGTTTTCAAGAGTTGAAGACTCGACTCACTTAAACCCAGTGTTACAATTACCTGATGGTAAAGGCAGTTTTGTGGTGTATTGTGATGCCTTTATAGTTGGTTTGTATTATGTGTTGATGTAGAGAGGTAAGGTCATATCCTATTCCTCTAGACATTTGAAGCCTTACAAAAAGAATTACCCAACCCATGACCTTGAATTAGCTGTTGTGGTGTTTGCTTTTAAAATATGGAGATATTATCTGTATGGGATGTATGTTGCTGTGTTTACGGATCATAAAAGCTTGAAGTATGTGTTTACTCAGGGGGAGTTGAATCTTTGTTAGAGGAGATGGTTAGAGTTGTTGAATGATTATGATATGAGTGTGTTGTATCATTCAGGCAATGCCAATGTAGTGGCAGATGCCCTTAGTAGATTGTCTATAGGCAGTGTTGCTTATGTGATGAATGATAAGAAAGAATTACCTTGAGAATTTCATCATTTGGATAGATTAGGTGTCAGGTTGGTTGACTCAGCTGAGGGGAATGTTTGGGTTTAGAGTAGTTCTCAATCTTCCCTAGTTTCAAAAGTGAAGGAAAAGCAAGATATGGATTCTAGTTTGGTCAAACTGAAGGAGTTTGTTAAAGACCAAAAGGTAGAGGTTTTCTCCCAAGGGGAAGATGGTCTGTTGAGATACCAAAGTAGATTGTGTGTGCCTTATGGTAATGATTTAAGGCAGAGAATTATGGCAGAAGCACATAAAGTACGTTATTCTATTCAACTCGGTGCTACCAAGATTTACCATGATTTACGGGAAATTTATTGGTGGACTGGTATGAAGAAAGAAATAGCAGAGTTTATAGCAAAGCGTGCAACTTGTCAACAGGTTAAGGTATATCACCAAAGACCTGGTGGTACGTTGTAAGAGTTCAGTATCCCCACTTGGAAGTAGGAAGAGGTTAATACGGATTTTATGACTGGTTTACCCTAATCTAGCCGTCATCATGATTCTATATGGGTTATTGTAGACAAAATGACTAAGCACATTTTTTGCCAGTTCACATGTCTTATACAATTGAAGATGATGCTAAGTTGTACATCCAAGAGTTATTCAGATTGCATGGAGTTTCTTTTCTATAATCTCAGATAGGTGTACTCAGTTTACTTCCCAGTTTTAGAGAGCCTTTTCGAAGGGTCTTGGTACCCAAATCTATCTTAGTACAGCTTTTTACCCACATATAGATGGTCAAGTAGAGAGGACTATCCAAACTCTAGAGGATATGTTGAGGGTGTGTGCTCTTGATTTCAAAGGTAGTTGGGATGAGCATTTTTCATTGATTGAGTTTACTTAAAATAACAGTTACCATTGTAGCATTCAGATGGACCCATTTGAGGATCTGTGTGGAGGAGATGTAGGTCACCCATAGGTTGGTTTATAGTGGGTGAGGCCATTTCTCTTGGGCCTGATGCAGTGTTTGAAGCTATGGAGAAAGTCAAGTTGATTAGAGAAAGATTAAAAATAGCCCAGAGTCGTTAAAACTCGTATGCGGATGTGAGAAGGAGAGATCTTGAGTTTGAAGTTGGTGATTTTGTGTATCTAAAGATTTCACCCATGAAAGTGGTGACAAGATTTGGCAAGAAGGGGAAGCTCGGTCCTCGGTATATTGGCCCTTTAAGCAATTTGAGACGTGTTGGGAAAGTAGCTTATGAAATTGAGTTGGCTGTAAACTTGTCAGCAGTTCATCCTGTATTCCACATCTCTATGCGTAAGAAGTGCATAGGTCACTCCGCTATTGTAATTTCTTTAACAAGCTCAGATATTCAGAACAGCCTTTCATACGAAGAGATTCCAGTTGAGATTTTAGATCATTAGATCCGTAGACTAAGGAACAAAGAAGTTCCCTTGGTCAAAGTTCTTTGGCGAAATCAGTTGATTAAGGGCACTACTTGGGAAGCAGAAGCAGACATGCGAGCCAAGTACCCTAACCTTTTTCTCCACAAACTCTGATCTAGCCGAAGGTAATACACTTCTAGGATTCAGTTCCTTTCTAATCAGATATTCAACAATATAGATGTCCTCATGTAAGTTCATGCACTCACAAAGTTACTCAGAAGCTCAGAATGATTTAAATTCAGTTTCTTAGTACATTTCAGTTGTGCATACTATCTTATATTCTTAGATTTCTTAGAAATTTCAGCTTAACTTGCCATATTCGAGGATGAATGTTTCCAAGGGGGAGATATTGTAATACCCCATACCTTTTTTAGCTATAATTAGTCCCTAGGATGTTGAGGGAAAGCTTTCAAGATGAATATTATTTAATTTGTATGAAATTCTTTAGATTTTAACTTTCCATAGCATAGGAAATTGAATAAGATTTCCAACGATATAAGATTAGCCTAAATTCGATAACCGGGTAAGAAGTTATGGCTATTTTAAGTTCCAATTGCAAAATACCATCATTTGGACCCTTATCGCATCGCAGAGCAGTATTAATTCCTAATTGTCAATTTCTAGTGGCCCTTCGCAATATTGGCACATCGCGGAGATAGCCAAATTCCCAATTGTCCAATTCCAGTGAAGGACCACGATATTGGTGCATCACGCCAAGTGTCTAGGTCCCATCCAAGGTGGGAACGCGAGACCACCGCGTCGCCCCACCATGAATTTTCCCAGTTGGTATTTTCTAGTGGCTTGGCACGATAATGGTGCATCGCTCTAAGGCTAAAAATCGAGATATTGATCGTTCTCCAGTTTTATTTAAAAGCTTAAAGGGGTTATTTTTGTAAATCTCCAACCCCCAAATCCATCCAATAACACAAGATCACTCATATTTGAGAGCACATTATGCATTATTCATCATTCCCTCTAAAAGCAAAATCCCTAGTTCATCAACTTCCACCCTAAGAAATCCAAGATTCCTCCATTAACTCTCCAAGATAACTTAAGATTGAAATTTCCCAATACAAAACACTAAGAAATCATCTCCAAAGCGTCAATAGGAATCAAATATTCAAGCCTTTCATCAAAGATTATCAATTAAGGTATATGGGGTTTGAACAGGGATAATCCTTTCATCCTTGCGCCCCAAAACTTAATTTTTATTAAAGATTACATGATTTGCAAGTTAGGGTTGTTACCCAGTTCTTATTATTTGTTTACAAAATTATCATGTTATTGAAGTCTTCAAATGCAAGAGGTTTACATATATCCATGTTTGAAATCATGAGATTCATATTACCAGTTATTTTCCTCTATCTTGATTGAGATTGTTGAAAGCTTTTAAGATAACAGTTGAGCATGAATTTTAAATATGATTTTGATGCATTAAAGTTGTATATTTTGAGTCCTAAGTACAAGTGATGAATTTATAATGATATTATGATCTCAAGTTTTATTGACTAGTTTGATGAGTGCTTTCAAGAGCAAAGATTGATCTTTTAATCCTAAACTAAGACAAGGAATCCACATTTGTTTTACATAGTTTGATATTTAAATAAAAGAAGCATAATCAGTTTTAATTATAAACCCTTATGCTATTTTAAGGTGGATTTCCCAGAAGTTTTGAACTTAAGTATGGGAGTAGTATTTAGCACCGAGTTGGGTATGATTCCATTGTCTCAAGCCCCAGAACTCCGTTCCACTGTAGGACTATGATTATTCTCACTTCTACATTGATGACTAAGATTGTGATCACTCAAGTTAAGGTTGTATTCTGATAGCTAGGGTAGAATAGCTCTCCCTAATATTGGCAAGAAGGTGGACTCCATGCCAGCTCACATGGTTTATGTCGGTTAGAAGAAACTCCTAAGCCCAAAGTCTCTAAGTCCCAATGTTTGTAAGTTTCAAAAAAAAAGAATGATAGAAAGGTTTTTAATAGACTAAGTGTTATGACTCACTAGATTTACGAGTATGATTGGTTATACATTATTTTATAATTTGATATTTTGGATAATCAATCTTATGTAAGTCATACACATCCACATGCATTTACTTTCTAATTATGATGATGTTTACTTATGCATTACACCCCCATATACTCAGTACATCCTCAAAGTGTTGATCCATATATATGTCTATATGCTACATTGTCATATAATGTAGGTTCAGGATCTCATTTTCAACAACCTGAGTAGTTCGAGCATCTTTATCTATGCTCCTATAGTTGGTGAGTCCTCATGATTCGAGGGCCTACTTCTTCAGATTTCCAGTTTTTATAGTATTTCAGTTATCATTTTTAGTTTAGTCCGACTTAGTTGGGGGTTTGTCCCAATGGCTCTCTAGTTTGTTAATAGTAGTAAAGCCTTGTCATACTACGAGTTTATTTACAGACTTTCAGCATTTCTTGTTTAGACATTATCTATAGTTTATTCAGTTTAGTTTTGGTATAACATAGTATTATTTCTTAATTAGATGATCTTGAATTAAGGTTCAGACTTAGTAGTAGGCTCAAAGGTTTATCTTGAGGTTACACGTAGCCTTGAGCACCATATGATGTCACTAGATTAAATTTCTGGGTGTTACAAACTTGGTATCAAAGTCTAAGGTTTAAAGAGTCCTAGGGAGTTAGATAAGCCACATTACATAGAGTCTTTATCATTGGTGTGAAGCGTGCCACATCTATGAGCAAGAGGATATGGACTATTTTAGGAAAATCCTCTCTTTCTTTCATAATCCATCATGCTTACCGTTGTCTCTATCTACTATTAACTTATGCTTTTTTATGACCAAATATGCCTCCTCGCAGAGCTAATGCCCATAGAAATGATAACCAACCGCCTCAGCCCACAGATTCTTTGAATGAGAATGTGTCACATGCAGAGTTTTGGGTAGCTTTTTAGGCACTAGCCCAAGTTGTGACTTCTAATGTGCAAGGCAATTATCCAGTTGTAGTCCTACCTCAGCAGGATAGGGATTTAACTGCAGATAGAATTCGAGACTTTATGAGAATGAACCCACCGACGTTCTTTAGGTCAAAAGCAGGTGAGGACCTATTGTTGTATCTTGATGAGGTAAAGAAGATCATCCAAGTGATGTATGTTTCTAAAAAAAGAGTGTAGAATTGGCATCCTATAGGCTGAAAGATGTTTCTTATGATAGGGTAGTGATGTGAAAGATGAGTAGAGGGGAGAATGCAGCTCCCATGACTTGGCAGACATTTCAGGATGCATTCTTAGACAAATTCTTCCCACTTGAGATGAGGAAAGCTAAGATAGAAGAGTTATGAACCTAAGGTAGGGATCTATGATAGTGAAAGAGTATTGCCTCAAGTTCAACCAGTGGTCTTAGTATGACTCTGATCAGATAGTTGTCCTTAGGTCATGCATAAGTAAGTTTGTGATCGGTATGTCTGGATTGGTAGTTAAGGAGTATAGAACTGCTATGCTCGATAGAGACATGGATTTTTCTAGGTTGATGATGCATGCTCAGCAGATTCAGGTATAGAAGATAAAGGAAAGAGAGAGAGAGAGTAAATAAGAGGGCTAAAATAGAGCAGTTTGAGTATGGTCATACTAGATCCAATGGGAAGAATCGCCCATAATTTCAAAACTGTTCATCTTTACCAGCACCGTCTTCAGCTAGTGCTCCTGTACCTAGAAACAGGCAAGAATAATGGTGTAAGTCTTCTATGTCTAGTCCTAAAATAGTGTGAGTGGTAAGCCCAATTATCCTCTATGTGCTAAGTATGGTAGAACATATCTCGATGAGTGCTTCACCGAGCAAAATGTTATTTTGGTTATAGAAAGTTGGGACATAGAATTAGAGAGTAACTGTATGCTAAGCATGGAAACAGAGATGTTCATCCTCAAACTTACGCTACCAGTGCACCAACCCCTGTAGTTCGCTCAACCCCTCCTCAGGGTGCTCATCCAGTATCTATGGCGGATAGCCCTAGAATTAGTTCTATGCTCTACCATACCACCAGGCATAGGAAGATTATCAGAGGTTGTTACTGGTATGCTTCATGTTTTTCATTTATATATATATGTGTTGTTAGACCCCGATTTGAGTTTCTCTTATGTGACCGCATAAGTTGCCATGAATTTTGATATAAGTTCTGAAAAGATCCTTGAGCCTTTCTAGGTTTCTACTCCAGTAGGTGAGTAGTTGTTGCCAAATGGATTTACAAATAGTGTCCTATCACTATTCTTCATAGAGTCATGTTAGCAGACTTGATAGAGTTAGACATGGTTGATTTTGATCTTATTCTTGGTATGGATTGGCTCCATTCCTACAATGCTTCTATAGATTGACGCACCCAAGTAGTGAAGTTTCAGTTTCCAGATGAGCCAATCTTTGAGTGGTCCTGTAATTCAGTGTCTCCCAAGAGTCATTTCATATCTTATCTTAAGGCCAAAATATTGATATTCAAAGTTTACATTTATCATCTAGTTCGAGTGAAAGCCACTAAGTCTGAGACCCCAATAGTTTAGTTAGTCAATGTAGTAAATGAGTTTCCAGATGTATTTTCAGAAGATCTCCTAGGGGTACCTCCTGATAGGGAGATAGAATTCGGTATTGACTTTCTCCCAGATACTTAGCCTATTTTTATCCCTCCTTAACGTATAGCTCCCGCAAAGCTTAAGTATTTAAAGGAGCAACTCAAAGATCATTAAGATAAATGTTTCATACGGACTAGTATCTGTCCGTAGGGCGCTCCCGTCTTATTCATATGAAAGAAATATGGTTCTTTGCGTATGTTCATTGACTATCACAGCTAAATAAGGTCACAGTCAAGAATAAATATCCTCTTCCTAGAATTGATGACATGTTTGATCAATTTTGAGGTGCAAATTATTTCTCAATGATAGACCTTAGATCTGGTTATCATCAGTTTAAAGTTAGGGAATATGATATTATGAAAACTGCATTTATAACCAGTTCTGGTCATTTCAAGTTTCTAGTCAAGTCTTTCGGGCTAACCAATGCTCCAGCAGCTTTCTTGGACCTCATGAATCGAGTGTTCAAGCAGTACCTAGATATGTTTGTCATAGTGATTATAGACCATATCCTTGTGTACTCCCGTAGTGTGGATGACCATGTAGACCATCTTAAAATTGTCTTACAAACTCTTAGAGATCACCAAGTTTAGTAAGTATGAATTTTGGCTAAGGTCAGTAGCCTTTCTCGATCATATTATTTTCACTGATGGTATTAGAGTTGATCCCTAAAACACAAGATTTGTAAGAAATTAGCCAAGACCTATCTCTCCATCAGACATTAGGAGTTTCTTGGGTCTAGATAGCTATTACCGCCATTTTATTGAATGTTTCACATCTATTGTATTTCCTATGTCTAGATTGACCCAAAAGAAAGTTAAGCTCCTGTGTCAGATTCCTACGAGAAGAGTTTTCAGGAGTTGAAGACTCAACTCACTTCAGCCCCAATTTTAGCATTATCTGATGGTACAGATGGTTTTATGGTGTATTATGATGCCTCTAGAGTTGGGTTGGGTTATGTGTTGATCTAGATAGGTAACGTCATAGACTATGCCTCTAGAAAGTTAAAGCCTTATGAAAATAATTACCCAAACCATGATCTTGAATTAGTTACTGTGGTGTTTGCTTCGAAAATATGGAGACATTATCTATATGGGGTGTATGTTGATGTGTTCATGGATCACAAAATCTTGTAGTATATGTTTACACTAAGGGAGTTGAATCTTCTCAGAGGAGATGGTTAGAGTTGTTGAATGATTATTATATGAGTGTGTTGTATCATCGGGCAAGGCCAATATAGTGGCAGATTCCCTTAGTAGATTGTCTATAGGCAGTGTTGCTCATGTGTCAAATGATAAGAAAGAATTATCTTGAGAAGTTCATCATTTGGCTAGATTAGGTATCAAGTTGGTTGACTCATCTGAGGGGAATGTTTGGGTTCAGAGTAGTTCTGAATCTTCCTAGTTTCAAAAGTGAAGCAAAAGCAAGATATGGATTCTAGTTTGGTCAAACTAAAGGAGTCAGTTAAAGTTCAAAAGGTAAAGGTTTTCTCCCAAGGGGAAGATGGTGTGGTTAGATACCAAAGTAGATTGTGTGTGCTTTTGTTGATGCTTTGAGGAAGAGAATTATGGTAGAAGAACATGGAGAACATTATTCTATTCATCCTGATGCTACCAAGATGTACCGAGATTTACGGGAAATTTATTGGTGGAAAGGTATGAAGAAAGAAATAGCAGAGTTTGTAGCAAAGTGTGTAACTTATTGATAGGTTAAGGTAGAGTACCAAAGACCTGGTGGTACATTGCAAGAGTTCAGTATCCCCACTTAGAAGTGGGAAGAGGTGAATATAGATTTAATGACTGGTTTACCCCAATAGCGTAGTCATCATGATTCGATATGGGTTATTGTTGATAAATTGACTAAGTAGTGAATTTCTTGCCAGTTCATACCTCTTATACAGATGAAGACTATGCTAAGTTGTACATCCAAGAGTTAGTCAGATTGCATAGAGTTCCCTTGTCTGTTATCTCAAATAGGGGTACTCAGTTTACTTCTCATTTTGGAGAGCCTTTCAGAAGGTTCTTGGTACCCAAATCCATCTTAGTTCAGCTTTTCACCCTCAGATAGATGGTCAAGTAGAGAGGATTATCCAAACTCTTTAGGATATGTTGAGGGCGTGTGCTCTTGATTTCAAAGGTAGTTGGGGTGAGCATTTGACATCGATTCAATTTGCTTATAATAACAGTTACCATTCTAGCATTTAGATGGCTCCGTTTGAGGCTTTGTGTGGGAGGAGATGTAGGTCACCCATAGGTTGGTTTGAAGTGGGTGAGGCTGCTTTGCTTAGGCTTGATGTAATGTTTGAAGCTATGGATAAAGTCAAGTTGATTAAAGAAAGATTAAAAATAGCCTAGAGTCTTCAGAAAACGTATGCGGATGTGAGAAAGAGAGATCTTGAGTTTGAATGGTGATTTAGTGTATCGGAAGATTTCACACATAAAAGTGGTGAAGAGATTTGGCAAGAAGGGGAAGCTCGGTCCTCGATATGTTGCCCTTTCAGCATTTTACGTCGTGTTGGGAAAGTAGCTTATGAGATTGAGTTGCCCACAGACTTGTCAGTAGTTCATCCTGTATTCCACGTCTCTATGCTTAACAAGTGCATCGGTGACTCTACCATTGTAATTCCTTTAGAAAGCTCAGAAATTCAGAAAAGCCTTTCATACGAAGATATTCCAGTTGAGATTTTAGATCATCAGATCCGTAGAGTAAGGAACAAAGAAGTTTGCTTGGTCAAAGTCCTTGGTGAAATCAGTCGGTTGAGGGCGCTACTTGGGAAGCAGAAGCAGATATGCGAGCCAAGTACCCTAACCTTTTATCCGCAAACTCAGATCTAGCCGAAGGTATTAGTCTTCCTTGATTCAGTTCCATTCTAATTAGATATTCAGTAATATAGATGTCCTCATGTAAGTTCATGCACTTACTGAGTTACTTAGAAGCTCAGAATGATTTAGATTCAGTTGCTTAGTTCATTTCAATTGTGCAGACTATCTTATATTCTCATATTCCTTAGAAATTTCAGCTTAACTATCCATATTCGAGGACGAATGTTTCCAAGGGGGAGATATTGTAATACCCTGTACCTTTTCTAACTAGAATCCATCCCTAGAATGTTAAGAGATAGCTTCCAAGATGAATATTATTTAATTTGTGTAGAATTCTTTATATTTGAACTTTTTGTAGCATAGGAAATCAAGTGAGCTTTCCAACGATGTAAGATTATCCTAAATCCGATAACCGGGTAAGAAGTTATGGATATTTTAAGTTCCAGTCACAAAACATCGACATTTGGACCCTTAGAACATCGCGGAGCAGTGTTAATTCCTAATGTTCAATTTCCAGTGGCCCTTCGCGATATTGGCACATCGCGGAGAGAGTCAAATTCCCAATTTTCTAATTCCAGTGAAGGACCGCGATATTAGTGTGTCACGCCTAGTGTCCAGGTCCCATCCAAGGTGTCAACGTGATACCACCGCATCGCGCCACCATGCAATTTCCCAGTTGATATTTTCTAGTGACTCGGCGTGATAGTGGCGCATCGTGCCAAGGCTAAAAATTGGGATTTTGATCATTTTACAATTTTGTTTAAAATCTTAAAGAGGTTATTTTTGTAAATCCCCAACCCCCAAATCCGTCCAAAAACACAGGATTACTTATATTTGAGAGCACATTATGAATTATTCATCATTCCCTCTCAAAGCAAAAACCCTAGTTCATCAACTTCCTCCCCAAGAAATCCAAGATTCCTCAATTAACTCATGAAGATAACTCAAGATTGAGATTTTTCAATACAAGAACACTAAGAAATCATATCCAAAGCATCAATAGGAATCAAAGATTCAAGACTTTTATCGAAGATCATCAATTAAGTTATGTGGGGTTTGAACAAGGACAATCCTTTCGTCCTTGTGCCCCAAAACTTAATTTTTATTAAAGATTACATGATTTACAAGTTAAGGTTGTTACCCAATTCTTATTATTTTGTTTATGAAATTATCATGTTATTTAAGGCTTCAAATGCAAGAGGTTTACATATATCTATGTTTGAAATCATGAGATTTATATTATAAGTTATTTTCCACTATCTTGATTGAGATTGTTGAAAGCTTTTAAGATGACTGTTGGGCATGAAGTTTAATTATGATTTTGATGCATTAAAGCTGTATATTTTGAGTCCTAAGTACAAGTGATGAATTTATAAGGAGATTATGATCTCAAGTTTTATTGACAACTTTTATGCGTGCTTTCAAGAGCAAAGATTGATATTTTGATCCTAAGCTATGACAAGGAATCCACATTTTTTTACATATTTTGAGATTTAAAGAAGAGAAGCATAATCAGTTTTAATTATAAACCCTTATGCTATTTTAAGGTGGATTTCCTAAAAGTTTTGATCGTAAGTATGGGAGTAGTATTTAGCACCGAGTTGGGTATAATTCCAAGGTCTCATGCCCCAGAACTACGTACCACCATAGGACTAAGATTATTCCCACTTCTACGTGGATGACTAAGATTGTGATCACTCAAGTTAAGGTTTGATTCCGATGGCAAAGGTAGAACAGCTCTCCCCAACGTAGGCAAGACGTTGGACTCTATGTCAAATCACATGGTTTATGTCGGTTAGAATAAATTTCCATGCCTAAAGTATCTAAGTCCCAAAGCTACTAAGTTTCAAAAGAAAAGAATGATAGAAAGGTTTTTAACAGACTAAGTGTTATGACTCACTAGATTTACAAGTATGATTAGTTATACATGATTTTGTATTTCGATATTTCAGATAATCAAGGTTATGTGAGGCATATACATCCACATGTATTTACTTTCTAATTATGATGATGTTTACTTATGCATTATACCCCCATATACTCAATACAACCTCAAAGTACTGGTCCACATATATGTCTATGTGCTACATTATCTTATAATGTAGGTTCGGGTGCTCAGTATCAATAGCGTGAGTAGTTCGACCATCTTTATCTATGCTCCTATAGTTGGTGAGTCCTCATGATCTGAGGGCCTACTTCTTTAGATTTCCAGCGTTTATAGTATTTGATTTATCATTTTCAGTTTATTCCAAGTCAGTTGGGGGTTAGTCCTAATGGATCTATAGTTTGTTATTAGTAGTAGAGGCTTGTCGGACTATGAGTTTCTTTATAGACTTTCAGTATTTATTGTTTAGACATTATCTACATTTTATCAGTTCAGTTTTGGTATAACATAGTATTATTTCTTGATTATATTATCTTGAAGTAAGATTCAGATTTAGTAGCAGGCTTAAAGGGTTAGCTTGAGGCTACTCATAGCCTTTAGCGCCGCATGACGTCCTGAGATCAGATTTCAAGGCGTTACAGACCCCTAAGAGAGTGTCATTCCTAAACTAGTGGGTGACGTCTCATAATCTTATGCTAGCTATGTAGTTCTTGAACTTAGGGACTGCTACTAAGGACCCAGTCCTAATTGGAGGGTAGGCCCTTGTCCCTAGGTTCGCTTGGTGCTAAATCCTACTCCCAATTGAACTAACACTGATACTGATCTAAACTAAGTTAAACTAAACATTATTTCTAATAGTGCTAATCATGATCATATCAACTAACAAAAATAATAATATACATGGTTTAACTAAATTATTACTTGAAAATCTAAAATCATGTAATACACCTAGGTATCGAGTGTTCATAACCCACCAGCACTGAATGAGCATGACAATACGATACCAAACTTGAAATACGTAATTATGTAATCATGGTTCAAAGACCCAAAACATAGACATTTCATCAACTATGAGAAAATAAAAAACATGAACATGGAATGTCTTAAAACATGGGAAAACAGCTTGGTTACATGACTAAGATCACAACGTGATAATAATCATGAAATTCACTTGAATATTACATGAGAGATTGAAGCTTGAAGCATGAGATAACCTAGATTGCCATGGAATCATTCTTGGACAAGAATTAAGTCAAACTACTAAGGGGAAACATGAATTAAAACTCATCTTGAACATATAATAACTCCATAATGAGAGAAAAATCTATACTTTAGTTGAAAAGAAGGTTTTTGGGCTCCATGGGTGAAAAGGACCCTTGGATGAACATCCCACATAGCTTAATAACTGAGTTCTTGAAGATTTCCTTGAATTGGAAGGATGAACTCTTAATTCCTTGAAGAAGGAGCTTGAACTTTTGTTCTAGGGAGAAAGAAGGGTTTCAACGATTGATTTTAAAGGTGAAGAGTCAAATAATGCCCTTTTGGAAACCCCAAATTGTGTTATGGATGAAATAAGATGGGGGAAATGACTCAAATGTACCAACGCACTGCGAACCCTTTGTAATTCAAGCAGCCAACATGCAGTGGCCCCTGATTGAGTCAAGCGGCCAACGCCGCGACCCCTGCATGAGTCAAGTGGCCAATACGTCGTGGAGCTATCGCGAGGCCTCACTAATTTATCCATATAATAACATCCCAAACCTCATCCAAAAATCCCAAAACTTACCCAAGACACACTTTTAACATTCTTAACCATGAATCAACTTAAAATTCAATATTTCAGGGTTGAAAAGACCAAAATAAAAATCCACACAGTTTAGGGGTCTTGAAAATGACTAAGTCCTCAACACTTAGTGAGATTTTCAAGCCTTTACCTCTTAAATACCATTGTTTTTTTGAGGGTTTTTCTTCTATGCAAATAGGTTAAATTATGTCCTAAGAGTGTGATAAGTCATGAGGCCTTAAGAGGTTAAGAGAGGAAATGTACAGATTACCATCAACTTATACTGCTTTAAATTCCTACAGTATGGTATGACCACCCTAAACCATTCGTACCATATTAACTCCCCTAATATAAACATCCTTGAAGTTTTGCATCCCGGTCTTGTGCACCATCTTCTTGAAAGTTGCAGTTCGAGGAGACTTGATGAATAAATTAGCCACATTGTCACTTGAAAGAATCTGTTGCACGTTAATATTAAAAAATCCTATTCCAACCCCTCTATTTTACATTATGTGTTTTACATTGTGTACACTCCGGGGATCTTTTTAGTAATTTTGACACCCATAGGACTAGAAATTTGAATCTCGCTCCTCGTTTATTCGACCTCAATGAAAGTTGATCTATTAAAAATGAATGTCCTCTACCACTTTAGATGGTATAGGTGAGCGTTAATAAAATGGTGCTATTTACGGGGAGTGAAATTTAGTTTTCACTTGTGCGATGTTGAAAGTTACTTTGGGTATACCCGTGGTGATTTTAATTTACTTTCCTTGTTTTTGATTTTTGATTAGGTAATCACTCTTTCTTTCGGATAACCATGAGTCAAGATGGCTTGGATTATCTTGGCACTGAAGAACATGAAAGTGCTATCCGCATCCCCCCACTAAGGTAACTAAAGTATTTGAGGTCACAAGCGTGATGCTACAATTCCTTCATTTGTAGGAACGTTTTGGGGGTCACACCTACGAGGATCCAAATTTGCATTTGAAGAATTTTGTAGATGTTTTTGATCCCCTTTATATTGCACACATATCTCAAGAGTCCATTTTATTGTGCCTTTTCCCATTCTCTCTATCGAGAAAAGTGGTGCAATGGCTAAGATCTTTGTCTACCGGTTCCATCACCTAATGGGTAAATCTTATGGAGGATTTCTTAGGTCAATACTTCCCACATTCGAAGATGTTACAATTTCGTGATGAAATCATTAATTTTTGCTAATTCTATAAAGAGACATGGTATGAAGCTTGGGAAAGATTCAAGGAGAAACTCTTGAAGTGCCCTAACCATGAGATGCCAGAGAATATGATACTCCAAATCTTCTATAGGGCATTGGGCCATCTCAACAAAGACATAATGGATAATGCATCTGGTAGATCGCTCATTAAATCATTGTATGGGGTCGCATCAAAGGTATTGGATCAAGTAGAAAGTTTTTCTAGGGGTAGGGACATGAAGGATGTAGAGGTGGCCATGAGGGATCCCTCCTAATCCTTTGAGTACCAAGATGGAAAAAGTCAATAGTAGGAAAGAGATTCAAACATGATCAAGGTAATTTCATACCTTGAGCTCCTTAGTAAACATATGTTAGGAGACCTAATTGAAAGTGTAAATGTTATACATACAAGAGAGGCTAAGTGATGCAAAAGTACGGAGGAAGAGATACTTCATGACAAATTGAGTGTGTTGCTAAATTTTGAAGGATTTCCACCTTTTCTCTAAAGGTCAAGGCAAGAATCATGGTTGAAAACATGAAAGTCAAAGTATGAAATAATGCGGAAAGAAAGGGTGCATCAATGAAGAAATTTTGGCACGGATCTTAATTGGTGTTGAGGGGACCGACAAAATGGTGAAAGAAATACGAAGTGATTTCTCCATGCTCTAAAAAACATTTGACTCCCACTCAACCACCATCCAACAACTAGAGACAAAGTTGAATCAAATATAGGTGTACCTCATGGAGTGAAAAAATAAAGAAATGCCAAATAGGAAGGTAAAAAATGCGATGATCACTCAGGATGGAAAAGTCTTGGAAATAATATTAATTTTGGTAAATCTAGTGAAAAAGAAGATGATGAGCAAACAACAGCAAAGAGAAAGAGGTCCAATGATAATGAACCAAAGTCAAGTGGGATTTTGGTTGAAAAGTCAAAGATAAATAAGTGCCAAATTATCTCCATACCATCAAGCAGTATTCCTCCCCCTTTCCCTAAATGTTTCACACTGAAGGACAAAATGCAAAGTTCAAAAAGCTCTCTGATAAATTTTGCAGCCTATCTATTAATATTCCTCTAATTGAGCCTTTGCAAGATTTGCAAGGGTATGCTAAATTTGTGAAGGATTTGGCATATAAGAAGTGGCTTGTAGAGGATGAAACAATAGAAATCACACATCATTATAGTTCCATTATGTCAAGCATATTGGTGAAAAATAAAAAAGACCCCGTTACTTTTACAATTCCATGTACCATCAATTGTTCAAGTTTGCAAGAGCATATGTGACCTTGTATCAAGTGTAAACCTAATTCCATATGCCATATTCCACAAGCTCGGATTGGGGAAGATGCAACCTACGATGTTGAAATTGTTCATAGCCAACTGGTCTATTAAGAAGCCGATGGCAGTACTTCATGATGTTCTAGTCAAAGTTGACCAATTTATTTTTTTGGCTGACTTGTGATCTTGGATTGTGAATTGGATATTGAAGTTCCTATAATTCTCGGGAGGCCATTCTTAGCCACCGAGAAGGCCTTGGTAGATGTGGAATCTGGTGAGATAAAGTTCCAATTGAATAACAAGGAGGTGTCCTTCAACATATGTAAATCCATTAAGCAAATGATGGATTTACAAGTCATCTTGGTAGTTGATATTATTGATGGGTAGGTGACAAATCATGTTGATGTGAGCTTGTTGGATGATCCTTTGGTAGGAGTGTTATGGAATTACAAAAGAGAAAAAGAGGAAGAATTTGATGAGGTAGTTGTTTCTTAAACGGGACTTAGATCTTACACCAAGAACCTGGCAAAGTTGGACCTTGATCTTAAAAACCATAAGAGACCACCCATAAAACCATCCATTCTTAAGCCACCCAAAATTAAATTAAAGTCTTTGACACCCCATATTAAATATGTGTTTTTGGGGGATGGAGACACGCTACCTATCAATTGCAAGTGACCTTGAACCCTCTCAAGTGGAAGCCTTGAAGTTGGTGGTATAAAGGTTCATTCAAGCCATTGGATGTACAATTGCGGATATCATAGGAATATACCTCGAAATTTGTTCCCACATAATCTATCTATAGCAAGATCATGTACCAAGTGTGAAACATCAACTGAGGCTAAATCAACCAATGCAAGAGGTGGTAAAGAAAGAAATCATAAAATGTCTTAATGGGGGAGTAATCTATCCAATATCCAATAGCACTTGGGTGAGTCCAGTTCAATATGTTCCAAAAAAGGTAGAATTACGGTAGTTGAGAATGAAAAAAATGATCTTATCCCTATCTAACCAGTCACCGGGTGGTGAGTATGCATGGATTACAAGAAGTTAAACTCATGGACGAAAAAAGACCATTTTTTATGCCTTTTATGGGACAAATATTGGGTAGATTAGCCGGGAGAGAATGGTATTTCTTATTAAATGGTGTTTTGAGGTACAATCAAATTGTATCACCACGATGGAACAAGAGAAGACAACTTTTACTTGCCCATTTGGGACATTCACATTCAAGCGAATGCCCCCTTTGGGTTATGCAATGCCTAGACAACCTTTCAACATTGCATGTTATCGGTGTTAGCAGATATGGTCGAAGAATTAATGGAGGCCTTTATGGATGATTTCTCAGTGGTAGGGAACTCATTTGAATCATGTCTTGAGCACCTAAGGAAGATGCTTGAGAGATGTGTGGAAACCAACCTTGTCCTAAATTGGGAAAATATCTTTTCATGGTTAAGGAAGGTATTGTCTTAGGCTACAAGATATCGGGGAATGGAATACAAGTCAATCAATACAAGGTAGAATTTATTTCCAAGTTACCACCTCCCATTTTTGTAAAGGGTATACGGAGTTTTCTTGGGCATGCAGGGTTTTATCGATGCTTTATCAAGGATTTCTCCAAAATAGCTTATCGAATGTGTAAAATCCTTGAGAAGAAGAAAAAAATAAAATTTGATGATGCATGCTTAAAATCCTTTGATCATCTTAAGGAGTTGCTTATTTTAGCTCCCATCATTATAGCCCTGGATTGGTCATCCCCTTTTGAAGTAATGTATGATGCAAGTAGAATTACATTGAGCATGGTGTTAGTTCAATGCAAGGGAAAAAATCTTTCAACCTATACATTATGCGAGAAAAACCTTGAGTAATGATCAACGCAACTGCACCATTATCAAGAAAGATTTGTTTTTGGTTGTATATGATTTTGAAAAATTTTGCGCCTACTTGTTAGGTATAAAAGGTGTGGTGCACACGGATCATGGAACCCTTAAGTACCTCATGGAAAAGAAGAAAGCAAAGTCAAACCTAATTAGATGGATTTTTCTCTTACAAGAATTCAACTTTAAGGTAAATAATCGAAATGGGTGCAAAAACTAAGTAGCCTACCATCTTTCACATCTTGAGGGTAATCATGAAAGGCATGGAAAAATTGAAATTGATACAGATTTTCTTAATGAGTTATTCATGACTATTTTGGGAAAAATTGCTTCATGGTATGCCGACTATGACAACTATGTTGCATGTGGTGTACTTCCCAAGGGGATTAACTACCATCAAAAGAAGTGGTTCTTATTTGATGTAAATAAATATTCTTGGGATGAACCATTACTATTTTTGTAGTGCACGAATGGTGTGATTAGGTGGTGTGTTATAGAGGTTGAGATGAGTGATATCCTTGAAGCTTTCCATTCTTCACCTTACGGCGGTCACCATGGGGGAATTTGAACCGCCGCCAAAAGCATTCAATGTGGGTATTATTGGCCCTCCATGCATAGGGATGCTATTGAGTGGGTAAAAATATGTCACCAATGTCAAATGCAAGGTGGTATCTCGAGAAGACATGAAATGCCCCTTAAACCAAAGCTTGAAGTTGAACTCTTTGATGTGTCGGGGATTGACTTTGTAGGCCCATTTGTGAGCTTATTTGGGAATAAATATATATTGCAAGCGGTTGATTATGTTTGTAAATGGGTGGTGAACATGACACTTCTAAATAATTAGAGCAAAATCATTGCCTTCTTTTTGAAGAAGTACATATTTACAAGGTTCGAAACATCACATGCCATCATTAGTGATGGAGGCTCATATTTTTATAATCAGGTATTCGGGGCCATTCCTTGCAAGGATGGGGTTAAAAACAAAGTTGCTATGCCATATAATCCTCAAATAAGTGGCCATGTTGAAGTTTCAAACTGAGAGATAAAAGCCATACTTGAGAAAATGGTGAATATAGGCCGAACCAATTGGGCAAGGCAGATTGATGAGGCACTTTGGGCTTATAGAATAACCTACAAAACCCCAATTGTATGTCTTCCTACCATTTGGTTTTTGGAAAGGAGTGTTATTTTCTCGTCGAGCATGAATATAAAGCCTTATAGGCTTTAAAGACGTTGAACATGAATTACAGAGAATCTTCTGAGGCAAGGTTCACCAAACTCCATAAGTTGGATGATTTTTGACTCAAGGTTTATAAGCGTTCCACATTGTATAAGGAGAAAATGAAGAAATGGCATGATGCTCAAATATTAAGATGGGAATTTCATGTCGGTGAGAGTGTACTCCTTTACAATTCTTGTTTGAAACTCTTTGCAGGGAAGCTTCATTATAAATAGTTGGGTCTATTTGTGATTTCTAATGTTTACCCTAGTAGTGCCATTAAATTGGAAGATCATGAAAGAAAATTTTTCATAGTAAATTGCCAAAGGGTGAAACACTACAATGTGAAAGGTCCCGTGGTGGCCAAGGTGGATTTTGTTCATTTCAAAGATACTACATGGTGAAGAAGGAGAGTAGTGCCGCAACGTTAAATTAGATGATTGATGTGAGGTAACCCATCCTAGACTCATTTCTTGTTTATTATGATTTTTTCTATATGTTTTAAGACAAGTTCAATGCCAAGAAAAAATAGGGGGGAAATAGAGTAGAAAAATAGTTGTTGTGCAGAAAAATCAAAATAGAGAAAAAATAGGGGATTTCGGCCTCAATCATCGTGGTCGCGGTCTATATGTCCGCGATCACAGCCACTGCAATCACGGAACATTCTATCATGACTTTGGCATTCGAGGGACATTCTGGTTGCTGCTTAAGGGAGTCCCTTCTAACCCTTGTACTTCTTATTTATGCTGCAGTGAGGTCACTTTAGGTCCTGGATGGGTTTCGAGTCATGGATGTAGGGGAAGTCTCAGTACCCGTGGCATCGAGGTCACAAATGCAAGGGAAGTCTGAGTACCTGTGGTATTTTGGATTTCGGATCGCACCTATACCTATGATGAAGTCTAAGTAGCAATATGGTTTGCCCATATGAAAGCCAAAATGTGAGATGAAGGCTTGGTTGGTGCCATATTTAGCAAATTATGCATGGTGAAAAGGCAAAACAAACACCTCCCTCCGTATATTTTTTTTTTTAAAATCAAAGGTACTGATGTGAGAGACCTTGTAACAATTCTTTTTCTCTTGTTGTGACTCCAGAAATATTCGCTTGTGAAAATTAATAGATACTCCATTGTTGTTGATACACCCAAATTACAACTTTACTTAAACAGTGTAAGCAGTTATTGTCAAATATATAACCCAACTAGATTGGGGTAGAATCGCACATGGGATATGGTGTTAACTAAGTAGCATAATTATTAACAGACTGTTGATCAAAGGTTTTCAGAATAAAATGGGGTTAAGTTGTTTACAAGTATTATTGAGAATATCACTTAGTGTTTAATCTAGAGAGTATTTTGCAAAATGAAATCAATGAGATTAGTTAAACTAGGATTATGATCACCATGGTGTTGATGCAATAAGGGTTGTGAGTTATTTCAAATCCCTAATTGACAAGTCTAAATGCAAGATTAATTGAGCAATAAAGTCCATCTAATTGTTTCTCAACCCTAAAAGATGGCTACACTTTAATTCTTTCGAACTTAAAGAGTGATAATGCTTATTCAATTAAATCCTCAAGAGGGTTGATCCCGTTAAGGCATCAACCCAAAAATTAAAGGTTAGTGCCCTTACTTTTCTTGTAACTCTTCTCTTTTCCCAACACCAACTCTTTTACTCAAACAAGTGGTGTTTATGGGCGCATCCTTTGAGTTTGCAACCAGAAAGAATCATTAATCTGAAGAGAAGGTTATGCAATTGATCTTATCTATGGAATTTGATTATTCTCACAACCCTAGAAATGGATCACACCAAGGCTCCATAACCCTAGCTATGGGAGTTTTAGCCACACATAATGAAAGAAAACAAATCCATTGTAAATTTCATAAACTATTTAGAATTACTTACAAAAATACAAGAAATTGTTTCAAATCTTAGATGATGGTGAATAAAATGAAAAACCAAAGAAATAATCTTGTTTCTCAGAGAAATCACAGTGACAAAATGTTTCAAGAGTTGAAAGATATCTAATCTAACCTTAAATTAGGTATTTATAGGCTCCCATAAAGTGGGAATTTAAAATTTCAAAACACAGGCTGCGCGCCATGGTTGATGGCTAAGGTAAAGATCTGTCATGAGCTTAACGACCTTCACTTGATTCTTCATAGGGACTCTGATTTACCTTCATTCTATTTTAAGGATGACGACCGAAGTGACGGTCTATCGTAGGCCTGACGGTCGTCCACTAGATCCGTTAGTGGATCTTTGGTTTCACTTTGTTTTGATTAATACTGAGGGACACAATGATCGTCCGTCTTAAGCTTGATGACCCATCACTCAATCCGTCACTTGAATCCTTTGAAACTTCACTTCTACTTAAGCCTTACAAGTACCACGATGGTCCGTCGTAATGTTGATGGCCCTTCAATTAATACGTCACATGGATTCTTTTCCTGCTTATCCAAGTTATTCCTTCTTTTGAGTGATTTTATTGAGAACAAGTAAAACCCAACGTCAAATGCTTCAATAGTTACTTAAAATCATACAATTATCCCTTCATAAAGATACAAATGTTCCATCAAATACCAAAACATTAATACCATCAACTTAAGACAGTTGCTTATCCTCAAGAAACTCACTACCACATCATATGCATAACAAGAACAATTATGGGTACTCAGCTGTTGAATTACACCATTAAATATCCACTTAATTGTAACTTTACTTATGAAGTCTCAACACATAAGGATCCAGGTTTGGCATTATTCTATAATTTAATACATGCATGATCATGGACACAAAAATCTCAAAGAATTAGTAATGACAAGTACATCTCAAATTGCCCTCACATTTAAAGAAGTCTACCACACTTTCTCATTCAATATGCAGACTATAAAATAGGAATGTCACTCTCACAAAGGAAGTTTTAAACATAACACATACACCCATAAGCTTTCCCTTATCATCTTATGATTCTATGGTTGATTTGCAAGGATAAAACAGGACTTTATAGCTTGTAATGAGGGTTTAGAGACATGTGAGGAATGCTTATGGGATAGTGACTTCAAGTAATGACTTCACCCTATTTTCCCTTAGTTTATACTCACCATGACTACTTCTTTTCAACTTCCTTTACAACCTATACTATTTATCCAGCAACTTCAAAACACCCTTTTTTAAGTATACATCAGCCACCCTCCACTTATACTGATGTTGTCAGTTGAGATACACATTATCCAAGCAGATGAGGGTTGGATGAGACACATTAACACAACTCAAACTACTTACTTCAAATTATTAACTTCCTAATAGTAGTCACCCTCAACTTAGGCATTTTGCCTAAGTTAAGGTGCACAATGTCCAAGGTTGGACCAGGGAAAAAATCAGGTGTTAACATTTCAAAGAGAGTGAATCAGAATTGTTAGGGCTGAATAAATAAATTAAAACAAAGGCTCAGAAAGGTTTCAAAGGAAAAATTACATTTTTAATAGGGATTTTAAGGCTAAGTGGACTAACATTTGAAGGAGTCCTGCTATCCTATCCTGTTAAATTAACCATAATGTTGCACAAATAAACTGGGCAAGTGTAAACCCCATACTTTTACCTAGATTAATTTGTCCTAAAAATATCAAAGATTTTCTTTAAAGATGAATACACTTTTATACATATGTAATTTTCAACATTTTGACTTTTCATTGTGTGGTAAATTGAATAAGCTTTCCATCGATATCAAATTTACCCAAATCTGACACTCGAGCAAAGAGTTAGAGCCATTTTAGTAAGACAGTGTACCACCTGAGCTATCAGCATGTCGCGGAGCCAGGAAAAATGGAAATTGTCAAAAACCAATGAGACTCCACAATATTGGCATTTCGTGCCAAGGCTCAATTTCTGAATTATCCTTTTCTAGTATTTCAACATGATACCACCGCGTCGCGGTGAATTTCCAGGTCGCGTCCAAGGTGGCGACGTGATTGTACCGCATTGCGCCACCATGCAATTTCCCAATTGTACCGCATTGCGCCACCATGCAATTTCCCAGTCGTTACTTTCCAGTGGCCTAGTGCGATAGTGGTATATCGCGCCAGGGGTCCAGATCGGGAAAATTTTAGGAAAAATTAAAGTTGCGCCCAGAGTTAAAACAGTTTTTTCCCCTGATTTCATTCCGTCAAGATGTGGGATTTAAGCCCTAAAAACGTTTAAACCCTTTATTATTCACTTTTCCCCAAAAATCAAAAGGTATTTCTCTCTCAAAGAAATAAAACCTAGTTCAAGAATCAAGGTCAATCCTTAAGAATCACTCCAACAACCTTCAAGAAATCTTCTTCTCAAGTATGTTAGGTGTTCAACTATGGGTCCATTTTTAAAAATATATAAGATCTCAGATTTATGATTTCCACGTTTGAATTAGATTGAATTCATGTTCATGATAGTAGTTGGGTTAAAATCCTTGATTTAAGTGCAAATTTCATGAAATTAAATAGCATATGTGATAAATATGTGGTTATCTTGATAAACCCTTGAATTTACAATGTGATTAATGTGTTTATGATGTTAATTGGGTTTTAATTCATGATTATTATATGATTTATGAAATTAACTTAGTATTTTTATGGGGATTTATATGAATTGCATGCTAAACCTACAAAATTGTAATTTGGGCATTGAAGTTGCCATGTTTATATGTTATCCAGGATTATGTGCATGAAGTTGTGCTCCCCAAGTGTTTGATAGAATGTCCATAAGAATAAAGTGATGAAATCATGATATGTTAGTATATGAACAAGCATATGCCCTACAAGTGTTTGATAAAATGCTTATGTGAATTGACTAGTGAAGGCATGACATGTTATTATGTGATCCCATCCATGTACAAGTTAAATCATTACAAGTGTTTGATGAAATATCTCTATGAATGAATTATGATCAAGTAAGCATTGATACGCTATTAAAGATAATGCTTTGCTTTACTTTTCATGCAATCGAGTCCTGGGGGTATTTAATACCCACCAATCTAGCTATTACTTAAAGCCAGTGTCAGTTACAGAATAGTATCAGTCATGTCGCGATTAGTAGTTCTCTCAGTCTATTATAGACCTCAATAGAATTCAGTCAGTTATAGAACTTAGAAAAACTCAGTCATCTCAGTATCAATAGGCACATTATCTTGCCTACATAACTCCATGATCAAGCCCGAAAATGATAATGTGATTGCCGTCTTATGAGCACGAACAACCATTTCATCAACAATTACGTAGTCTAATTCAATCTTAAACCCATCAATTATACTGGCTACTAGAACTGCCCTTTGATTATCCAAGTTATCATCCCCTCCTGTAGGCATTAGCCTCAACCTGATGATGGCTCACCAAAACTTTGCCCTAAAACTTAAGGATGACTTTGTGATCCAATCTTTAACCTACAGCTATGATGTATTACCGCCATCTGTAAGAACCCAAGCTAACTAAGAACATTGGCTAGATGCAGTCAACATACAATGCTCGAGATTTGGTGTGATGTCTGGTTCTTCATAATCTGGACCAAACAACATTTGATTGATTGCGCTATCTGAAATATTAACTGTCATCCCTCTCACAGGAGCCTGTGTTCTATTCCTTATTTCTGCAAGTCTGGTACCTTTAGGGAAATCCTTCTCCAATAGTGCTAAGTAGTTGGCAAAGAATTCCCGCACTAAGTTTGGATAGTACGACCCCGGAGGCTTTCTCAAGCTTGATAGCTCATACATATTGAACCTTCTTTTAAGATCTGAATACTCATATAGATCAAAAGTAATTATTCGATACTCTTCTGCAATGGGTCGCTTCATAGTTCTATTCTGTGTTAGATGAAGCCTATCATGGAGTGTTTTTTTGCACCCTCAACTTTCCACCATATTGATTCGCTCACTTTTGGATCCTTTCTTTTAATCATATTTTGTTTCCTCAAGTTCTAACACATCGACTGTGTAAGGGTTGGAAGTGTTAAACCCTTCCTCACTAGGGCTAGAACTTGTGTTGATGCTACTCTCACTTTCACTCTCCTTCGTAGACTGGGAGAGTTCTTGTTTCTTTTTCTCACTTTGGCGGGCGTTGAAAGTTGGTACTTCTTTATTCCATTCCTAATCACCTCTACCCCTTGAAGTAGTGGTGTCTCGAGACTGTTGGGATTGCCCACTACCTCTCCTTGAAGGTAATTTTGGAGTCATTATGCCTGAAATTAGAACATACAATCAAACTGCCAATTATAAAATGTAATAATTTGTAACACCTAGGAAGAACGAGTCACTATTTTGAAGTGATGATCTGGTTGACGGACTCGTCGTCTTGTCCGTCACTTCTTAACATAAGAATAGTGAGTCATTGATAGTTAGGCTGATGGGCCATCGAGTAACTAATGGTCCTTCTCCTTGGCCATCGCTGCTTAAACAGAAAGCATTTCAAAAATCATTTTGGCGATAACTCTTGTGATAGTACGTTATAAGGTTGATGGTCCTTCATAAAGTTGACGGTTTGTCGTTTTAGCCATCAGCCTTTATTTTGTAGTTTTTATTCCCTTTTTGACATACTGTCTAACACCTCGTAGCCTCAAACTTTATATTTAAAATTTCCAGCCCGTAACGCCTATTTTTCAACCATTATTGGACACAATACAACACGGGTTACTTAGACTTCACCCCAACCAAATTCATACCAGTGTTCGACTTACAAATATATTCAAACCAACTACTCTTTAGATAGCAATTATACTTACATCATAGCATGTTTACACTTTCCTACAAAGAGAAGAAGTTAGAATCATACCTTGCTCTTGATGCTTTTCTTCCCTCTTAAAACAACCTCAGAAACTACAAACAACTATCACCTTATGCTTTAAAAAGTAAGAATTTAAAGTTGGAGACTGATGAAAAATAGAGGAGACGGATAGCTAGTTTAAATAGGGAAAAGAACATAATGAAGAGTCCTCAAATAAGATAAATTCAATCTAAAATAATGAATGTGAAGGAGTTTCAACCGTTTTGGGAGTTAGGGAGACTGGAACGTGCATGTAACTGATTACCTTGATCTATTTGAAAGACCTTTGGTTCGGTTCAAATATTCCCATGGACCTAATTTTCCCCAAACCACACACTTAAAAATAAGGGGTTTTCTGACGGCCTATCTGATGGTTCGTCAAATAATTCATCACAGCTTACCAGTAACTCATGTATGCTGACTTTTCTTGCGGTCAAAGAGATGGTCCATCGATGAGGTGATGGTACTCACTTATGCCGTTAGGCCTTAACTATAATTAATGTTTTTTAGCTATAGCTTTAATGGCTCTTGTGATGGCTCATCAAGTGACTGACGGTCCGTCAGTCTATCCTCCACAAAACTTCAGCTTCTTTAATTTCTTCTCCCTAATTCATAATTCTTGCACACTTAGCAACCCTATTAATTGTACCATGTAAACAACTAATTCTAACTAAAGCTACAACAACAAATTGTGGGTTGCCTCCCACTAGCGCCTGATTTAATGTCGCGGAATAACTAAGTTTAGTTGATTACTTATACTTCATTAAGATAAATTGTGCTTAACCATTTCACCGAGTACATCAAACTGATGTATTGCTTAAATCATTACCCATTTACTTTAAAGGAACTTCCATCCTTATTTTCCAATTCAACTACTCCAGATGAATTTTCTTGCGTGACTTTGAAGGGCCCAGACCATTTTGATTTTAGCTTACCTAGGAAGAGCTTAATCCTTGAGTTAAAGAGCAATACCCGATTGCCGACCTAAAAGTCCCGCTTCTTTGATTGTGGTATTTCTTCATTTGCTCCTTATATAAGTCATCTCTTTCATATGCACTGAGATAGAACTCATACATTTCATTCAGCTGCTCTAATCTCAATTTTGTTGCCTCTTTCCAATCTATATGCCACCACTTGAGCGCCCACGAAACTTTGTATTTAAGCTCGATTGGAAGATGACATGCTTTGCTAAAAACTAGTTGATACAATGACATCACGATGGGTGTCTTGAAAGCTAGTTGATGTGCCTACAAAGCATCATCGAGCTTTCGTGACCAGTCATTTCTATTTGTATTCACTGTCTTAGCCAAAATTGCTTTGCTTTCTTAGTTTGAAACCTCCACTAGTTTGTGGGTGATATGAAGTGTCCACTTTTTGTTGCTTCACACCATACTTTATCAATGAATCCTGAAACACCTTATTGCAAAAGTTTGACCCTCCATCACTTATGCTTGTCCAGGGCACCCCAAAGTATGAGAAAATGCTCTTTTTTAAGATTGCAACCACCCTTTTTCCTTCATCATCAGCTAAAGCAACAGTTTCAACCCACTTAGACACATAGTCCATAGCGACTAAGATGTACTTATAGCCATAGGAGCTTAAAAACATCCCCATGAAGTCAATGCCCCAGATATAAAATAATTCCACCCCCATCATCTTTGTCATTGGCATTTCATGTTGTTTAGTGATTGAACCTTGCCTTTGGCATTGATCATATTTCTTCACAAAATCATAAGTGTCCTTATAAACCATTAGCCAGTAATAACCACTTTGCAAAACCTTTGGTATAGTGCGATCACTTGCATAATGTCCCACAACTGGGTAAGCATGGAAAGCTTCTAAAATGCTTTCCATGCCAACTTCTGGGATGCAACTTCTAATGATGTTGTCTGCATAACATCTGAATAAATAGGTTTTATCCCAAAAATATCTAGTAGCATCATGGATAAACTACTTCTTTTGATGGAATGACAAGTTCTCCGGAATAATGTCACTAACAACAAAGTTAGAAAAATCAGCATACCAAGGCACCAATTCAAGAGCGGCAACAAAAATTTGCTCATCTGAAATCATCAATATCTATCTTATTTATAGTGGACTGATTGTTCTCTAATCTAGATAGGTGATCCGCAACCTGATTTTCACACCCCTTTCGGTCTCTGACTTCAAAATCAAATTTCTACAGCAATAACACTATCTGATAAGCCTCGGTTTGACATCTTTCTTCGCTATCAAATATCTTAATGCAGCATAGTTGGTGTGGACCACTAATTTGGCCCCTAACAGATAAGCCCGAAACTTCTCAAATGCATAAACCACGACTAGGAGTTCCTATTCTGTGACAGTGTAATTTTTCTATGACCCATTTAATGCCTAGCTAGCATAATAGATAGGATAGAATAACTTCTCCTTCTTCTAGCCAAGGACTGCCCCAAATGCTACCCACTTGCATCACATATTATTTTGAATGGATTAGACCAATTCGAAGCAATAATAATAGGAGTAGAAACCAAATTCTCCTTAAGGCATTAGAATCCCTTCATACAATCATCGTCAAGAAAAAACTTGGTTTTCTTTTCCAATAATTTGCAAAGTGGATTTGCAATTTTTGAAAAGTCTTTTATGAACCTTTGGTAGAAACCTACGTGGACTAGAAAATAATTAAATCCTTTAGCCAAAATAGGAGGAGGAAGTTTTTCAAAAACTTCTACCTTTGCTCTGGCAACTTCAATCCCTTTTGTCGATATTCTATGTCCCAGCACTATGCCTTCCTTCACCATGAAGTGGTATTTCTCCTAATTTTAAACAAGATTGAATTCCTCACACCACTGTAGAGCCCTGCTTAAGTTCACCAAACAAAATTCAGATGAATTGCCGACCACTAAGAAATCATCCATAAATACCTCCTATGTGTCCTCCACCATGTTCAAGAAAATAGACATCATGCACCTTTGGAATGTGGCTAGTGCATTTCATAACTTGAACAATATTTTCTTGAATGCGAAAGTTCCATATGGGTATGTGAAGGTCATTTTATCTTGGTCCTCAAGGGCAATTGATATTTGATTGTACCTTGAGTAACCATCAAGGAAATAGTACCAACCTATTTCTTCCAATCAATCAAGCATTTGATCCATGAGGGCCATTGGGAAATGGTCTTTCAGCATCCATGAATTCAGCTTCCTATAGTCCATGCAGAATCTCCACCCTGTCACTGGTCTGAGAGGAATCAACTCATTCTTCTCATTTACTACAACAGCCATGCCTCCTTTCTTAGGCATGCATTGCACGGGAATCACCCACCTACTGTCAGAGATTAGGTACACTACCTCAGCATTAAGCTATTTTATAATCTTTTTTTCCATGACTTCTTGCATTGGTGGGTTCAGCCTGCGTTGATGCTCAATCATAGGTGTACATTTTTCTTTCAGCTGGATCTTATGTATGTAAATGCCCAGTGTAATGCCTATAATGTTGGCAATGGTCCACCCAATAGCCCTATTGTACCGCCTCAATAGAAAAATAAGAGCTTCAACTTGATGATCCATAAAATTTGCTGCTATTATAATCGATAAAGTGTTTCAATCACCTAAAAACACATACCACAAATGGCTTAGCACCTCCTTTAGTTCCTACACCGGTGGGTCTTCAACAGACGGATTGGTAGATAATGTTGGATGATTCTTTAAGTCCAAATCCAACTTCTTAAGGGCATAAGAATATGACCCCATTTTGGTGAATGCACACACAGTCTCGTCATATTCATCGATTCCCTCACTATCAAAGTTTATTAACACTGCGACTAATGTCTCCACAACAAATCTTTCTTCAACTAGTAATTTTTTCTCACCTTCATAGAATAAATTAATAAATGAGAACACACTTATTTTCTTTTGCTGCTTCATCGATTTATAGATATCAAAACCGACCTCTTCATCAATGAACCTGAATTTTAATTTATTAGACTGTAGGTCAATTAATACACTTCTGGTTGCTAAGAATGGTCTACCCAAGATTATGGGTACTTCAAAATCCACCTCACAATCCAGAATTACAAAATACACTGGGAATATAAAGCTAGACACTTTAACAAAAACATCAAAAAGAATTCCCACTTGTCTTTTCACCGATCTATCCACCATTAGAAGCCACATATTAGTTGGTGTAGGATCTCCCAAACCCAACTATTTGAAAACCACCAATGATATGATGTTTATGCTTGCCCAAAGATCACAAAAGGCCTTTGCAAAGCTTAGTGATCTAATAGTACAAGGAACAGTGAAGGCTGTTATAAACTTAGCATAACTTGGCATCTACTCTAGTACCTTAACTAAAGGCACATTTACTGTTAGTTACTTTAGTATGTCCATAAATTTGGTAAATTTAGTCTCATTTGCCTTCTTTTACAATCTATGTGGAAATGGGGGGAGGGGTAGTTTTGGTACCCTTATAGCAACCATCTCTCGTTCCTATCCTTTATTTTTCTCCACTTCATCAACTTGCTTCTGTTTAACTGGATCCTTCACCTTTTCTATCTTTTTAGACCCCACTGGATGTTCTTCTTCTGCTTTCTTCTCTAATTCCACTACATCATCTAAAATAAGTGTGCTCAAAAAAGGATTAGGTAACACTTTACCACGTCTAATGGTGATAGCGATACATGAGTTATCATTCCTTGGATTTTTTTGGTAAAGAAGGATTTTATTTCACCAAAAGGATATTTACAAAGTTCCAAATAGGGTCACACCCCCTGTTTCCCATGCATGTAACAAATTTATACTATCTCTAAAACATCACCTATTCAACTAGGGAATTTGATCTAGTAGTAACTAATCAAGACTTTCCAACCAACATTACAATGTAAACCGTGTATCAGCAATTCAGGTGGTGTTCTTCATGGTACTGTAGCTTGTTATTGTAGAGGGCCTTCCTATTTTCTTTGAGTTTTGCTCTGAATATGGATATGGATAGCAATTTCCCTGCAAACTTAATCTTCATTATAGCTGCCCTGTTGGAATCTGATAGAGTTCTTTGTTCTCCACATTATATTGATCACCATTACAAAGATACTACTAATGATGGAACTTTTGGCTGATCTTCCATTTTCTTGTTTGGCCACCCACTCTACTTCAGTGTTCCAGTCTCCCATAATCCTCTATACACCCATCTATAGAAGCAATCATCTCCATAAACTTCTAGTGACATTACACTCCATGTACAGATGACCATGAGTCACATCAATACTTCAACATAGTACACATTCAATAGGTACATGTATTCCAATTTTTGCTAGTCTTTCCATTGTAGGTAGTCAATGTTATAGAGCTAGCCACAAAGTGAATTTATGTATGAGGTATATACATGGGTATATTACAATGCTTCTCCAAGGAACTTTTGGGTAATGAGTTTTCATAGTATTATAAAGATTTTTGACCAAGAACTTGGAGCCTTTGACACATGCTGCCAGCCTAGTATATAGGTTTCTTTGTAATCCTAGGGCCCTCATGACCTGCTCTCTTGACTCAATGATCTTTCGGATGGCCCAAGTAGTATTTTTTGGCCTTATACAAGACTTCACAGTGTCATGTTTTATGTAGTAGTAATGAACCCATTTGATCCACAGACTATCCTTCTTTTCAGATAGAGCCCAGAGTTGTTTTGTAATAGCAGCTGCATTCCACGTTGATAAATTCATGACATTTAGTCCTCCTGTAGCCTTTGGAAGGAAGATCTTCTCCCATGCCACTAGTGCTTTTTTTTAAGTCAGAATGTTCCCAGTCCACAAGAATACTCTACATAACCTGATTATCATTTTCATAATTCTTTTTGGAAGTAGGAATATCTGATCCCAATATGTCTGGATACCAAATACCCCAACCTTTATTAATTGGAATCTACCTGCATATGATAGTAACCTTGCACTCCAACATGTCATTCTTTCAACAATATTTACCATCAAGGACATACATTGATCAATAGTTACCTTTTTTATTTAGAGGGGTAACCCTAGGTATTACAATAGAAGACTCTCTTCCTTGTATCTCAAATATTCAAGGATTTGCTGCTTTGCCTATGGTTTTGCACCTGGAAAATATACTGAGCTTTTATCAATGTTTTCCTGTAGTCCTTGGATTTTTCATAGTATCACTTGGCAATGTTCCACTCTTCCTTTAATTGAATGCTACAGACAATTGATTCATCTGCTGCTCCAATTTCTTAATAGATGTAGAGTGCGAGTCAACTAATTGACTCATGGATGACAAATCACTCTTCATCTCACTTACTCCAGCATCAGTTAACTCAATCTCTTTCAATAATTTTTCCATTATGTCCTCCATTGATATCTTACCAAAACTAGTTGATGCATTGTCATGACTCCCGAGTGGTACATATAATCCACTCTTATCATTTTTATTCTTCCAGCCACCTTGGTTATGATCTCTATAACCATCTTTGTCATAGTAATTCCAACCTTAATTTCCATGGCCATTGCCTCGGAAACCCCCCTGATTATTCAAGTGGTTTGTCTCCGCCTCAGAATCTAATTTATCTCCCCTACTTTGTGACCCCACAACTTTTACCTTTTCTTCCTTTCCTGATAGCAGATGCTTTGTGAGAAAATCCATCTGGTCTTCATATGAGCCATATCCTAATCATGTTTCTCATATCTCCTGTTCTATTCAACCAATATCCCACTAGAATAAGTATTACTTTCTACCTTAGAATCCCTAGTATGCCAAGCTCTACTTATTTTAGTCATTCTCTCTAGCATCTCCATAGCCTCAGTAAAATTAATCTCCATGAATGCTCCTCCTATAGCATTATCTACGGTTGGCTTTCTAATAGAGTTCAAAGCCATATAGAATATTTCCATCAAATACTCATCAGTCATCTTATGATTTGGGCATTGTGTTAAATTTTTTATAAATCTTACCCTTGTATTATGCAGAGCTCCATTCGGTAGATGCCTGAAGTTACTAATCTCTTCCCTCAATTGTAACATTCTAGAAGGTGGAAAGAACCTTTCTAGGAAAGCTCCTTTTAGTTGCCTACAATTTGTTATAAAATTGGGTGCTAACTCATTCAACCATAGGGTTGCCTCCTCAAACAGAGACAACGGGAATAGCCTCAGATGGATCTCATTCTTCCCCACTCTAGGATTATCAAATGACTTTCAAATGTTTATAAAGTTTACCAAATACATATTTGGATCATCCCTTGGAAGTCCACCAAATAGCCTCTTAAGATTTATCAACTATATTACAGTGCTTATGATGTTAAACTTCACTCTTGGTGTTAATGATGGTGGACTAATCTCTCCTATAGCACCAGCTCCATCCAAATTAGCATATCATCGTTATCAACATCAAACTGTATAGGGAGGCAGGGGGCATGGAAGGTTACAGGTGAGACCGGCCAAAGGCTAGGCAACAAACCCCAAACTTTCCAACATGAAAGATGGTTTCATGACCATATAGGTGGCATGCCATATGAAATCAAAGATTTCATGAAACACCACAGACACAGACCCCAACTTTCCAACAGGTTTCAACACCATGGAGGCAGTATACTTCAATAAGTCAAAGCTTTCATTGACACAATAGACACAGAGACTAACCTTTCCAACATAACAGATGAATCACGACCATATAGGCGATATGCCATACGGAATCAAAGCTCTTAATCTACACACTGTAGCTCTCTTATGATGAAGCTACGCATCCGTATAGACGGTTTGATTTTAGATGAAAAGCCTTCAAAACCCTTAAAGGGATGGCATGGCTTTAGAAATGCAAGCTACACATCAAGGATGGTTTGCCTCGGCAACAAAGCCTTCACAACCCAAAAAAGAGATGGCTTGACTTTTCCAGTCACAGAACACATAAGATCCCTTGTCTTCTAAGTACAAGATTGTTCCATATTTTTATAAAATGGGTCTGGATCTCCCTGGCCTGTTACCCTCAAAATGGATACAGAACAATATGTGTACTAAGGCAGACCCCAGATCTGCGTATTCTTTCATAGATATTGAATCTTTTAAGAAAGTTATGGCATAGACTAAGCCAATTTCATTTCATATACATGGAAAGGACTTAGAACTCTACGTCATGTGGACAAGGCCAACTTAATTATTCATGGAAAGTAATTAGGATCTACGTCGTATGGAGAAAGCCAATTTCATTTCATAAAAATGGAAAATAACTTCGGGGTGACATTGTTGCCGTCGCAACAAGCTAGCACTTCGCCATAGTATTTCCTTACCCCCTACTCCAACCTAGAGGATCAAAGTACCCATCCCTTTGGAAGAGAGAAACCAAGAGCAAGAGAGTTTAGCCAACTAATATTTTTATTAAAAGTAGAGAGAAACTATATAAGAGGTTTCTAGGTAGAGCCAATGATAGCTGAAGCAAATGATATAGGCTTCATTTTATAAAGGAAGGAAGCTTACTAGCTAAGCTAAGCTATGGATAAACTTGAAATAAAATATTACAATTCCTATTCTAACAGCTAAGGGATAGGCATTATTAGTTAGTAAGGATAAGTCTTATCCTTTTAGAAGGGATAAGCATTATCTTTTATAATTGGATAGGACTTATCTTTATTAACACAGGGCCTTACTAAAATGTGGGGAACAAATAAAAATAAAACAAACTATGTTGTTGGAACGTGACAGCATGTGCAAGCAGGTGAGTCAACAGCTTGCAAGCAAGTGCATCAGCAGCTTCACAAGCATCTTGAAAGCAGGTGGATTAGCTCTTTGTCTTTGAAGTAGCTGAGTCAGCAGCTTTAAGAAAACAATATAAAAGGGTAACCCATTAAGGAGGGTTTCCTTAGAGATGAGGGTTAGCCACTGGAAAGGGTAACCCACTGACGAGGGTAACCCATCTAACAAGATTTTCTTGGAGAGGAGGGTAACCCACTAAAGAGGGTATCTTTCTTGCATATATCATCTGATGTCATCTCTCAAGCATCGGTGTTGGATGGAGCCAGTGGAAGCATGGTAGCATATCCTTCTTCCATCCACCAATCTACTTTGTTCTTCTGCCTGAGGAATTTTTGGACTTCCAAGCTTCTCTTCATCGATCTGGTGAAGTAACTCCTTTTGAACGATGAATATTCGCATTCCTGCTAGGGAACTTTTAAGCGGATATTTATGATGGAGCCAACGACTTCATCCCTTATGATTTTATATTGTGGTTGGTATTCTTTTATTGCTCGCCAGATATCATCTCAGTGGGGATGACCGTCGTTTGCGTAGTTCATTTTCCCCATTCCTTCAGCTAGATTTCTTTTGGAATGCATTTGTTCTGCTGGAAAATATTATGTTGAGCTTTATAGTATTCATCTTCCAGGGAGAGTATGGATATAGGAAATTTCTGGAGGAGTGAATCTATGATTGAGCTTAGACGTCGTGGCCTGAGATTCTGATAGGACGATGCAACATAAAGACCAGTACATCATAGGAATCTTTGAAGCATCAAAACCAGTATTCTTGTGGCTTAAACCATAACATAAATCTTTTCAGAGCTGGTTGGATTCGATCTAAATGCTTGAAGGCATCGCACTTGAACTCCATAAGGATGTAGTGCTGGTGGCACAGGTACCAGAAAATCCATAGGAGTTCTTGTGAGAAGTCGTTGGCCAGTGTAATGAGCACATGGCAGAAGGGATACACTGGGTGTACTCCGAATGGCTTTAGGATGGATCCGCCATACTTTCTAAACACTTAAAGCTCGTAGAAGGTTTTTCTTTCTCAGAGGATGGATAGATTAAAGGGATCCACATACTAGTTGAACAGGTCTCGAGGGTAGTCTGCTATCCTGAAAAATAGTATTCTTGTCATGTTGAACATGAAGATTTGACTGACCTAGTGTTGGTTTCCTTCTCCACTAATGGATATTAGGTAGAGATCATCAGCATAGATGTCGCCTGAATCTTCATACATGTCTATGGAGAAGAGGGTGGCCTCCGTTGGTTCTTCTTCCAGCGAGAAGACCGATTCAAGATTGTCCTCCATAATGAGATAGACTACTACATGATCAGCTATCTCTTCAAAGAGGTGGACGAAGTCTTTCAACTTCTTAGCCTAAGGATAGTTTCTGGCAAAGTGGCCCGACTTTCTGAAGATGAAGTAGCCATTATCTTTCTTTTTATAGATGGTTGGGCTCCTTCGTCTGAAGTGCCTGGATCACCGAGTAACCCTTTTTCTGTCGTCAGGAGGCCTTGGTAGTTTGAACCTCCTAAACAATAGTTGTCTTTTTTATGCTAACTTGCAGCGAGGGCAGGAGAAATTTAACTTGGTGATGAAGTCATCTTTGTTGCAAGCTCGATCGAGGGATGGATTGTGCTACGCAATTTGCTTCAGTATGGTTCTCTTGGTGTACATCCTATCTAGTGCCTAGAAGATGTCCTACCAGATGTATCCTATATGTGGGATGGTTATGTATTTGAACTTCTCCTCCATAATCGGCGTTGCATGGTTTTCTAGCATCTCTGGTAGTGATGATACGAAGGCCTACTTTAGGCTAGGTTCTCTACCCTACTCAAAGTAGATCTTTGCCATCTTTTGAAAGTGGATATCAAAGACATTTTTGTTGAAAAATAGGCACTTCATCTCGAAGAGCTATCACTGGAGCTTCTCCTGTCTGTGCCTGCGTATTCACAAAATACCTTGTGTAGGATTTTGATGTGAAGGCAAAGTCCTAGGATGTTAGATTGGTGTTTTTTTCATAAATCCCAAGAGCATTCCACCAATCCCTAAGTATGCCAGAGAATCTGGATGTCAATTTGGAGAGTATCATGTATTTCTCTCACTTAGCCATATTCTTCATCACCATCCAAGTATAGAAGTCCTTGATCTACTAGGTCCAGGCTGAAATCTTAATGTCGTCGAGAGTGAAGGTATGAGACTCGATTCCCATGGTTTTTCTTGCCGGTGTACCTATATTTGGCCTTTTTTATGGGATTAGATCATCCGTCATCTCGTCTTGGTCGTCGATAACCTCTAAGACCTATGGTTCTTTGGAATGGTTTATGTATATCGGCAGATAGTCTTATTTTGGAGATTCAATTAAGGATTCAGGAGTATCCTCAACATATTCACATTAATCAATAAACTCTTCACTATCCTCCACGTACCCATCAGCTAGAAAGTTATCAGCAGTGTCGGAGTATGCTTCTGCATCAGAGAAATCCCCTCCACTTGAAGCAGAATCAATGGAATCAACATCCTGGATATGCTTATTGCACCTTAGAGATTCTTCAACTGGATCAAGGACTATTTGGGATAAGTTGGTCCAGATCATTGATGTTTAAGCCATATATATTTGGGATAAGCTGGTCAAGATCAGCGATGTTTAAGCCATACAGATTTGGGACAAGCTGGTCTAGATTGACATCTAGATCTCTATTGGACGGCAACCACCTATGATTGAGAAGGCCATCTTTCAGCAAGGCATTCCATTCTTTATCTTCATATAGCACTTCTGGTTTGTGGATTATCAGATTGTCATCTAGGAATGAGATGTCATGGTCTAAGATAATCATGGTCCCTTTTCCTATGTTGGATTCCATCTTTCTCTTGGACTTTTTTTATTTTCATCAGCTTTTTTTTTTGTAGCGATGACATCTTTCCTGGCCCATACATGCTTAGCAATGTCAAATTCCTTTTCTTCTTTAAAACCTAGGGACATTGGCATGTGGGAGCTTGAAGTAGGAGTGGGAAAGATATGACTCATCTTTGATGGAGAGTATGTTGGTGGTGACACAGGGAACAAGGTTGGCTCTGGTAGTAAGATATGGGTTCTCTGGGGCTAAAAGCCACTGTGTCTCAGCTGCTGGATTTGTTCTTTTAGAGAAGCCATTTCTTTCTATTTTTGGTCAAAGAAATAAGACATTGAATGTCTGGCGGACATATATCATACTGCATAGATTTTAGCCTGAGCTCCAACTAACGGATAAATCTATCATGCTGAGTGGAGGATTGTTCTTCTCTCTTGTTCTTTCCTTAAACTTTACTTGCCAACTTATTCTTGGAGTGAGCTTCATTCTTCATGGCTTGGTTGATACTGGATAACATCCTATTTTGGCATATGGCATTTTTGGATTGCCAGTTAAATGTTGCTTTTGTGTCACTGAGAAGCATTTTTTCTCTAGATGGAAGGATAACAGTTTTGGATAGTATCTTTGGAGAGTGGGTCATGTTATCCTTTATGAATGGTTTGTTTGGTGTGAAATCCTCAGAGTTACCTGTGCCAAATTGAAACATCATGAATAGTTTGGTTGCAAGCTATTTTTCTTTGGTAGGTTTAATTTGTAGTGTATTGGCCTTCATGATCGAAGTGGTGTATCCAATCATGCTGGCTGATTTTGATTCACTGATGTAGCTACATTCTCTATGTGTCTCGTATTTGAAGGAATAATCACAGCATCATCTCCTAGGTCATCAGTATTTGCATTAGCCACCCGACCTTGGTTATCTGTATTTTATTGATTGAGTTTTGAATTAGCCAAAATGGATAATCTTTCAGCTTTTTATTGTTCAGACATATTCCCAATTCACTGTGGTTTCAGGTTGAAAGGTAATAATGGCCTTCCTGACCTTTTGGTTTATGGCATACACATCTAAGAGCCTGCCGTGATTAAAAACAACTAATAAAAGTAAAATTAGGAAACTTGACAAAAGGTCAATTAATGCTCATATACTTAATTGACAATTCATATTCCCCGATAATGGCGCCAAAATTTGATACGCCTAAATTACAACAAAACATAAAGAGTGTAAGCGGTCGTTGTCAAATATATAACCTAACTAGGTTGGGGTCGAATCACTTAAGGAATATGGTTTTAACAAAGTCGTATAATTATTAACAGACTGTTGATCAAAGGTTTCTGAAAATAAAGAAAGGGTTATATTGTTAACAAATATTATTAAGGATGTTACTTAATGTTTAGGATAGAGAGTATTTTGCAAAATGAAATCAATGAGATTAGTTAAACTTGGATTATGATCACCAAGGTGTTGTTGCAGTAAGGGTTGTGAGTTATTTTAAATCCCTAATTGACAAGTCCAAATACAAGATTAATTGAGCAATAAAGTCCATCTAATTGTTTCTCAACCCTAAAAGATGGATACACTTTAATTCTTTTGAACTTAAAGAGTGATAGTGATTATTCACTTAAATCCTCAAGGAGGTTGATCCTGTTAAGGTATCAACCTATAAATCAAAGGTTACTGCCTTTAATTTTCTTGTAACTCTTCTCTTTTACCAATACTAACTCTTTTACTTAAATAAGTGTTTATAGGCACATCCTTCGAGTTTGCAACCAGGAAGAATCATTAATCTGAAGAGAAGTTATGCAATTGATCTTATCTATGGAATTTGATTATTCTCAAAACCTTAGCAATAGATCACACCAAGGCTCTCATAACCCTAGTTATGGGAGTTTTAGCCACACATAATGAAAGAAAAGAAATCCATTGTAAATTTCATAAACAATTTATAATTACTTACAAAGATACAAGAGATTGTTCCAAATCTTAGATGATGGGGAATAAACTGAAAAACCAAAGAAATAATCTTGTTTCTCTGAGAAATCTCAGTTACAAAATATTTCAAGAGATAAAGATACCTAATCTAAACTTAAATTAGTTATTTATAGGCTCCCAGAAAGTGGGAATTTAAAATTTAAAACATAGGCTACCGCATCATGATTGATAGAAAAGGTGATGATCCATCGTGAGTTTAATGGACCGTCACTTAGTTCATCACTGGGACTCTTATTTATCTTTATTCTATTTTATGGACGATGGTTGAAGTGATGGTCCATTATAGGCCTTACGGTCTGCCACCCGATCTGTCACTAGATCTTTGGTTTCACTCTGTTATATTTAAGACCGATGGACATAGTGATGGTCCATCGCAAGATTGATAAACCGTCACTCATTCCATTGCTTGAATCCTTGACAACTTTACTTCTACTTAAGCCTGATAGGTACCACAATGGTTAATCATAAGGTTGATGACCCATCAATTAATCCGTTACATGCATTATTTTCCTACTTTTCCAAGTGATTCCTTTATCTGAGGGATTTTTTTAAGAACAAGTAAAAACCAACATCAAATGCTTTAATAGTTTCTTAAAAGAATATAGTTATCCCTTGTTAAAGGTACAAAATATTTCGTCAAATACCAGAACATCAGTTGTCTCTAGCGGGTGAAATAATTGAGCCCCCTTGCCAAATTTGCATTCCATGTGTGGTGAGCTTATTTTTCCCAATCTCATATTTACTTGTACTATGTAGAACTTTCCCATTAGTCTCTTAAGGCTAATTTTGATTTTCTTTGGTTGGTGAGATGATCCTAGGCCATCTTTGTGACTTTGGAAGTCCACTTTAGCCTAAAAATCCTACCCTTGCATACATATTATCCCTAGTCGCCCACTTGGAGCATTTGAACCTTTCAAGCCATGAGCCTTTTAATTCTTTTCCCTTTTTTGAACTGTATCCTCCTTGAACTTAAAAATGTAAATTGAGGCTAAAAGTCTAAGTTGGGTGTGGTGAAGTGTTGAAGAGATAGCTTTAGGCCACGAATTTATGAGTGAGTTCCTAAGAGCTTGAGCATTAAGAATAAATTATTAAGTAAAAGAAAGGACCCAACAAAGAATAAAAAAGCATAAAGTATGCAAGAAAAATAAATGAAAAAGAAAATGGGTGAACCAAGGAAATAAAAGTAGGCACATTTGTAAAGAGAAGAAGTATCCCATGGTCAAATGTTGGATGGGAAAATGTGATTTAGATGTTCAAGGTGGGTGTAGCCATATGTTTGTAAATGATTACCCTACTCTGAACCTATGTTACAAGCTCAAAAACTCCTTCGAGATCTCCAACCAAGTATAAAATTATAGGAAAGCCTATTATAGGGTACTTGTTAGCATCGAGTGTTCTTGAGAGAGAACACGAGAGTTTTGCACTTAAATCCCTTATTGCATATTTGATAACTTGATGTATGTAATTTTCCTTCTTATGAGGAGGGATGTAAACAAGTTGAGGTGGGTGATTTTTTCATCACCCAAGAAATGAGGCAAAAGGAGTATAATGTAGTTGAGGTAAAAAGGTGAGTCACTTCTAGAGTATTAGTAATTTTCATATGGTTTCTCTTTGAAGTCTTTTGTATCCTTAAAAATCATATTATATGTTGAGGGGTGTCATCAAAATACTTTTGCCCATGTTCGAAGAGCTATTTGTGGTGGTAATCAAGTTGAAGTCATTTTGATCATCGGGTTATATAATTTGGGTAAACATGTGCGTTGTCTCATGGTAAAAGGTAGTATTTCTTGAGGACAAGCAAAATTATAAGTTGGGGGTGTTGATGAGTGGTGAATTTACGACTCATTTGCTCTACATATTTCTTCACACTATTATGATTTGAATGTGTAAATAAGACATGTCTGTGATTAAATGCACTAATTTCCACATCTTTGCCAGCACACAGATGATGAAATAGAAAGATGTAGACCTGAGCTAAATAGGGATCAAAAGGAGAAGAAAATTGCATAGCTGAAGACCCTAGATAGATCAGGCTCAGTTTCTGCAATAGAAGTTTGGGAGCCGCGATCGCGGCCAGTCAAGATTGGTTATCAATCGCGATTTTGTGGATCCTATCATGGTCGTGGTTGTTAGATCGCAGCAAAGCTGATGCAATCACGGTGTAGCAGGATTTTTGCCCAGGGAAATTTTGTAATTTGACGTAGCTGATTCCACTTCCTATATAAGGAACAAATCTTTTTTCCCTTTTAGGGGAGGGAGTAAATTGAGTAAAAATTGAAAATTAGAAACTTGGTGAACTCTAGAATTTGGGGAATATTTTTGTATTTGAAATTTTCAAGTTGAGTTTGGTGAAATAGAAGTGTAAGAAGGGAAGATTATCCTTATTCATCATTTTCATAGATTCCATGAGTGAATCTTTTGGTATATTTCTTTCTCTCTACTTTACGAGTAGCTAAATTCAATAGACTTGGGATTATGTTGAATTAAGGTGCAATTGTGTTTGGATGATGGTATGTTTGTGTAATTCTTAATTGTTGATTATGGATTCCACTATTTCTTGGTTTAAATAGTCGGGATTTGTGGGTGAAACCCCCAAATACTTAAAATGGTTTTGTTGGGTGAAAACCTTAAACTCTTGAAAGCTCTAATCATCCTTAAAAGAGGGATGTGGGTGAACTCTTAGGAGCCCATAGTTTTCTTGAAAAAGGACTATAGGGGGCCAAAGAAATAGTGGACAGTTGTGAATATAGCTTACTTTCTTTTTTTTTTCTTAGAAATAAGGGTAGATGGAGATTAAGATATATCATGGGCATCTTCCTAGAGATAGGGATGCTCCTTTAAGGTTTTGGTGGATTTTATTAATACAATCGTTAGGTACTCAACTGAGTCAAGGAGTGACATCCTTGATGCTTGGTTGACAAACTAGCCTCAAGAACTCTTAACCTAGCCTACTATATCATCAAAAATTAGACTTATACCAAACAATCATGATCCTATGCACAACTTGCCCTTAGATAGACATAATCCTAAGATCCCTCAAGAATTGAATTCTTAAACAAAAGTGTTATTGTAGTGTGTTTCTTGGCTTGATATTAAGAAAATCCTATTCCTACCCCCCTATTTTACATGTGTTTTACATTATGTACACTCCGGGTATCTTTTTAGTAATTTTGACACCCATAGGACTCAAAATATAAATCTCACTACTCATGGATTCGACCTCAATAAAAGTTGAGATATTGACAAAGACCGCCCTCTACCACTTTAGATGGTATATATGTGTGTTATCTATCAGACTGCCATAGGTATCTTCGGTTTCTCTTGGTTAAGCATCATCGTATTGTGTTGTTATGTTTTGTTGCCTGAGGAGATGCAACATTCTAAGTTGAGGATGTTGATGTGCTATGAATATATAGCACTTGCGATGCTTAAAACTATAAGAATATGCATGTACTTAAGTCAATTTTGTTGGATTTAAGGTGTTTTTGGAGTGTTTTGCAGGAAATCATATTTTTGATGCTAATTTCGTGAAAAATAGGAAAAAGGTGTTTTCAGCTACTTTTTTGGTGCTATCATGGATGTTTGGGACATTTTATATCTTGTTCGTGATCAAAGCATGTTCTAGAATCAAAGAAGAGATGAAAAAATGACTCTTGGAACCTACCAAGCAGACCTACAGGCCGTGTGTGGGACCTACAAATCACAGGTGGGAAAAATATGTGCCATAGGTCAAAATCCCGAGAGCAAGGCTTCAGGATTTTTTCCTACGGTCTGTACCTGGACCTAGGGTTAGGACCGCGGGTAGTACCTGTGCGTTGTGCTAGACCGCTGGTACAGATAGTAGGTAGCCGCCGACATCCTATGTATCCCTATGACACTCCTATAATATCTTTAAGTCCTATAATGTATGAGTAGTTAGGTTTTCCTATTTTAATTAGGATTTGGATTCTAGAGTTTCTTGTAAACTATAAACACCCTAGGCTTTGTTTAGTTTATTACATAGTAATTCAGAAATACACATTCACATATTGATTGGTTGAGAAGGAGGGCCCTTTGGAGCCAAGTTCTCAAACATCTTGTTGTTCTTGGCTTATTATTCAGTTTAAAACTTTGGGATGTATTCTTTCATTATTGTGAGATTGATTTTGTAATTTTTTCTGTGGATTCCATGATTGATCTCATAACAATGAGCGACTAATTCCCTTATCTAGGGTTGTGAGAACCCTGGCGGATTAACGAAGTAGAGGAAGTGCCAAGTCTCTCTAGATCAAGATTTTTGCTTGTATTAGGTTTTCTTCACTTTGATTGCTTTTTTAATGGTGGCCAACATTAAGATCCCGCCTAGATTATTGCTACTTACTCCAAAAGAGGAGTAGTGATTAGGAAAAGATTACAACAGTAATTTGAAGTTAATTGTCGATCCATGCTAATCATGGAGTATAGTAAATGACCGTTAACTATCATCTAATAACTAGACACTCAAAAGGTAATAGTTACTTGGGATCCAAGGTAAGGGTTAGTAAGGCGACATCCTGAGACTCAAAAGCTAAAGGGTGAAATCAATCTGCTTGTCCAAAAGACTATTGATGGAACATAACTTATCAGATTCGGCATGCAAGGTAGTGGAATAGTTCAATAGTGCACAATAAATCTACTGAGTTATAAAAATAAAGGTCATGATGGCACTTGTCACGGCATACCTTGACAAGTAAGCCTATCATCCAAACTGATACAAAAAGAGAAAAAGGCAGAAATATCCCAAGGTAAGGCTTCTATAACCAAACCAAACCATACAAGTAATCATAACAATGTGGAAAGGACTATGCAAAATACCAATCATGCCCAAAACCAGGTGACAATAGAGTAAGAACTACTAATACAATCTAGGAGTCATATACATATAAAAAATAACCACAAAGGAATAATATTTTTCTTCGAATACTGATAAAGACATAACTACTATAGAAATATAGAGGTGAACTCCAGATGCATTAATGTCCAACCGCTACCGTAGAAGCTCTAATAATCGCCCGAGTCAAGCAAGCTAAGGCGCACTCGAGCTAGGACCTGCACTGAAAGGGTGCAGTAGCCATGAGTACGGTCCACTTGTACTCAGTAAGTATAATAGGCTAACCAAGTAAAGTAGTAAATAAAGCATACAAAATATACACTAAGGGCATATTACCTGCAATCAGAAAATCTCCCACAATGGTATCCCACACTGCTAGCACTAACAGTTCTAATATATCACATATATTAGCTTATCACGACCAGATAGAATACAAGTATGCATCATATCACATAGAAGTAGAACACGAGGGAACATGCATTTACAAAATAATCAAATACTTGTAAAAGAAGATAAGACAATTACATAAATAACAAGACAATATGGCACTACAACACAATATAAACAGAATAAATTAAGTGCAATATATATGATGATGATGATGCACAAGGTCATTGCACAACCTCCGAAATCATTGCACAATCCCCCTATACACCTACGGAGGCAAGCCTCCTAACGCAGGACCCATGAGGGGTTTGTCAACCCGTATACAATTCACATCTCATATCTTCTTTTTGTCACATCCCTTGGAAAGGATTTTATAAGGTTCTACGATATCTCCTCCCCGTCACATCCCTCAGGAAGGGTTTAAAAAGGTGTTGTTAGTGTTACTCAAGTATTTCCATGGTAGTACCAATGTTTCATGAATAAGTACGATATAATATGTAATTCTCACAACCAATCACAATGAGTATTTCAACAATCAACCAAATAATATATTTCCACAACCAACCACAATGATACATTTTCACAACCAACCATAATGATACATTTTCACAACCATGTGAGCCAATATCCCCTCATTATTTCCGTTTTATCCATGAATTTCCACATGTCTCATATACCAATAATTATGAATGTATCATAATACACAAACGGTTCCACATTAGACATTTTAATAACACAATATAATTAATCATATGTATTCAAGGTTATCAACATCACATAGGACCCCACACAGTCTCACATATCACATAATATCATAATTTCGATAATTACATCACATATAGGCTCCCACACAAGAAAAACACATAGATAGACATTTTTCATGATTATTTCTCACCCTTTCATGTATTTTGTACCATCATTTACTACCTAGCCCAGTGAGAAAGACTTAAGCCATAACCTACCTCAAAAGACAAAACTGGTCTGCTACACTTCGAACCCATGACCTTATTTTTCACAAATAATCTCAAATTCCACTAAAAACATCAAATATGGAATCTATGCATCAAAATAAAACTAACGACACCCATATTAACTACTTTTGATTCGAGATCAAAATGGACCCTCGGAATAAGTTTCTGAAAAAGAAGGGAAAAATTGGAACTTTACTTTAAAAACATGCTTCCCATATTTTTAGGATTGCACAGATGAAAAGTCAAGTTAAATCGAGTAAAAAAATGAAGTTCAAATTGAAGAAAAATCATTTATAAGCTTTACCGGGTAAAATCATTGAGATTTGGGTTAAACTCAAGAATCAGAGTTATTTTGAAGGTTAAATTTATGAAAAACTAGTAATTATAAGATAAAAATATTATTCAAATGAAACGGAGTGAAATTGGGGTTAAGAATCAAGCCCTAAGATTTTTGGGGTTTTGAGAAATTAATCAAGAAATTTCTAAGAAAAGGGTGAATTCTTACCTTAAATTCATAATAAAACAAAGAAATAGGTGTTAATATAGCTTCCACAAACTTTACTTTTAAGCTCCAATACTATTTTAGGATTTAACTCCCAAGAGGCAAGATAAAAAATTAACAAACTAGGCAAAAAAGAGGGAAAAACTGTTTTTATAGCAAAAAAAATCTGCTATGCACCAGATTTTTAATTTGTAAGTCCAATTCGGACATCGAAGGGGTGCCCGAGATCCGTTTGGAGTTTGATATATGCAACCACACTAAATTTGACGTTTCAGATATCATCCACTACTGAAAATCTAGTTCTTCTTCGAACTAAGGCAAAGAAATACCTGAATCAATGAAGAGTTGAGGATAAGAACTACACATATCAGACTCAATCTCCTAAGTATCCTCATCTACAGGTCATTGTCACCACTGAACCTTAACCATATGGATTACTCTAGAGCGCAACCACCTAACATCTATAGCCAAAATGGACACCAACTCCTCAACAAAGGATGTCGCTCATCTAACTAAACCGACTCCCAACGAATGACATGAGACTCATTAGGAATATAGCGATGAAGCATAGAAACATGAAAAACTGGATGAACAACTTATAGATCAGGGGGCAAAGCCACATCACCGACAATCCAAAGAATCTCAAATGGACCAACATACTTGGGGCTAAGCTTGTCGCTCTTCCCAAACCTCATAACACCCTTTATGGGTGAAACTCAAAGGAAAACACAATTACCAACATCAAATTTCAAGGCACAAAGTCTATGATCAGCATAGCACTTCTGCCTACTTTAAGCCACTCTAAGTCTATCCTGAATGATCCAGACTCTATCCAAAGACTCATGAAGAAATTCTATACCTTGAGGTCTTTCCTATAAGACACCAACCCAACCTACTGGCAGCGACAATGCCTACCATATAATGCCTTAAAAGAAGTCATATTAATACTAGAATGGTAGCTATTATTACATGCAAACTCTGCTAAAGCCAAATATTGTTCCCATTGGCCACCAAAATCCATCACGCATGCGCGAATCGTATCCTCCAAAACTCGAATAGTTTTCTTTGACTGGCCATCAATCTGGGGTAAAACATTGTACTAAGATCAACTCAAGTACTCAATAATTTGGAAAAGTCTTTTGAAAGTGAGATGTGAACACAGGACCTCGATCTGAAATACTAGACACTGACACACCATAGAAATGCACAATCTCACGAATGTAGATACGGACCAACCTCTCAACATTGAATGAGACCTGAATTGAAATAAAATAAGCTGACTTGGTTAATCTATCCAGGATGAACCAAACACTATCATAACTATGAGATGTATGAAGCAAACCAGTCACAAAGTCCATGGTGATGCTTTCCCGCTTCTGCTCGGGAATGGGTAATCTCTAAAGAAAACCACTTGGTCTTATATGCTCGGCCTTCACCCACTGACAACATAGGTAACAAGCCACAAAATCCTCTATATCTCACCTTATACCATCCTCTAGTAGTGCTGCCTCAAATCATGATACATCTTAGTCACACCTAGATGGATAGAATATCTAGAACAATGGGCCTCCTCCAAGATCAACCTAATCTAATTTCTTACTCTCGACAAAAAAATCCGGCCCTAATCCTTAAGACTCCATCTGAATCAAGTAAGGATTTCTTAGCCTCCCCAATTAACACCATATCTCAAATCAACCTCAATCTAACAATATCAAACTGATGAGCTCGAATCTACTCTATCAAAGAAGATCTATCTTTCATAAATGCCAAAACATGCTTAGGTGTTGAAATGTCAAAAATAACCACCTGGTTTGCTAAATACTGAACCTCTAAGGTTAAAGGCCTCTCCTGGGTCAAAATATACACAAAGATACCCATGCTAGTTGACTTCTTGCTCAAGGCATCCACAACCATATTAGCCTTGCCTGAATGGTAGAGAATAGTCAAGTCATAATCTTTAAATAACTCAAGCCAATGATGCTGCCTCATATTAAGATCTCGTTGGCTAAAGAAGTAATCAAGTCTACGATGATTTGAGAAGATATCACAATGGACTCCATACAAGTAGTGCCTCCATAACTTCAAGGTAAGCACAACTGCACACAACTACAAATCATAGATAGGATAATTTCTCTCATGAGCCTACAACTGACGAGATGTATAACCAATCACCTTGCCCTCCTGCATAAACACAACACCTAACCCAATACCTGAAGCATCATAAAAGACAATAAAACCCATGTCTTCCTAGGGCAAAGTCAAGATAAGAGTTAAAGTCAACAAATCCTTAAGCTTTTAAATGCTTACCTCACAAATATCGAGCCACAAAAAAATCTTCTTCTGGGTCAACATGGTCAATGGAGCTGTAATAGATGAAAAACCCTCGACAAAACACCGATAATAGCCTATTAAGCCAACAAAACTATGAATCTTAGTAGGCAAAGTTGGTCTAGACCAATCGCGAACCGCTGAAACCTTGCTGGATCAACCATAATACCTTTCTTAGTCACCACATGACCCAAAAAAAGATATAGATTCCAACCTAAATTCACCCTTAGAGAACTTAGCATGTAACTTCTTATCCCTCAATCTATGAAGCACAATCCGCAAATGCTCCTCATGCTCAACCTCACTCTTAGAATACACAAAGATATCATATATAAACATAATAACAAATGAGTCAAGATATTTTGGAAACACCCAGTTCATTAACTCCATGAATGCGGTAGGGGCATTGGTCAACCTAAAGGACATGACCAAGAACTCATAATGATCATATCGAGTCTAAAAAGTTATCTTCAGAATATTTGAAGCTCTAATCCTCAATGGGTGATAACCAAATCTCAAATCAATCTTCAAAAACACTACAACACCCTGAAACTGAATAAATAAATTATCAGTGCGAGGAAGAGGATACTTATTCTTAGCCGTCACCTTATTCAACTGTCGATAATCAATACACATCTGCATAGACCCATCTTTTTTCTTTATAAGAAAGATAGGTGCACCCCAAGGTGAAATTATAGGTTGGATAAATCCTTTATCCAACAACTCTTGCAACTGATCCTTCAGTTTCTTCAACTCTTCTACAGACATCCTTTAAGAAGAAATAAAAATAGGCTTGGTGCCGAGCTCAACATCAATAGCAAATCACTATCTCGATCTGGAGGCATACCAGAAGAGTCCATACGTAACACATCTATAAACTTATGGACAACACAAACAAAATCTTAGAAAGGGGGTAATACAACATTGGTATCATAAATATGAGCCAAATAAGATAAACATGCCCTCTCAACTAATTTATGAGCCTAAACATAAGATATAATCCTCTTAGGACCCAAATGAAATGCTCTCTTCCAAGATATCCTTGGCACACCCAACGAAGCTAACGTCAAAATCTTATCAAAATAATCTACGATAATATGGTAAGGAGCCAACCAATTCATACCTAAAATAACATCAAAGTCAACCATATCTAACATAAGCAAATCTACCAAAGTCTCATGCCTGGCAAAAGTCAAAACATAAGATCGGTACACCCGATCCACCACTAAAGAATCACTTATCGGGGTAGATACATAATAGGCATGGCAAGAGGCTCACTAGAAAAATCAAAACTAGAAGCAAAATACATAAAAACATAGAAGAAGGTCGATTTGGGATCAAATAACATAGATGTAAGTATAAAACAAATGGGCACGACACCTATAATCACAGAATCAAAAACCTGTTTCTTAGGTTTGGCTGGTATAGTATAACACTATCCACAACTACAAACAGGCTGAGTAGCCCCATGACCACCACCACGAGCTCTACCTTTCACACCTTTGGTAGAACCCCTACCCCCCACGGATGAAATATGAGTAGCTCTAAACACACAGTAAGAACAGTTCTTTCCATATGGCCAATCTCATCACACATATAGCAACCTTTACGACCAGTCTCAATAGGAGAATGTACAGCTGGGCTTGAACATCCACCCTGAATAGTTGAACTAGAAGATCCACCACCTAAACTCTATAAAGTCACCTGTACTAGCCTACCATAGTATCCATAAGAACCTATAAAATCTCTACCTCGATAGGTTCGGCCCCTGAACTTACCAAAAGATTGCGCCTTCTTAGTGCCTCCCTGAGATACACTAAGAATATCATTTGTCATCTTAGCATGATCAACAATACTCTAAAAAGAAGCCCCAAATACAACCATTTGAGATATAGCCAACTAAAGTAAAAACCTCCAAACCCTTCATGAACTTTTAAACCTTCTTAGACTTAATGGAATGTTATCCTAAGAATATCTAGATAGGGTATGGAAGCATGCCTTATACTCTATAACTATCATGGAGCCCTACTCCAAATGATCTAATTCGTCCCTCATAATATCTCTCAAACTGAAAGGCACAAATCTCTCCAAAAAGGTATCAACAAATTGATTCCAAGTCATTTCAGGAGAATCACAAGGTCTACAACTCACAAACAACCTCCACCAATATCTAGCACCATCTCTCAACTGATAGGTCATATAAGCAACACCATCCACACAAAAAGAGTGAAACACAACTCAGAACAAAAGGTATGAAAGACTTTCGCATGATAAAATATAAAATGAGGGATGTTTCCTAATGACATCGTATAGCCTCGTAAAAATAGATACGAATGTCTATGTACTAATCTGTAAAACTCTATTAGACATCCTGTTCTTACACCATTGATACCAATAAAAGATGGAAGCTCTGGTACCAATTTGTCATGACCCAAAAATGATGGTCATGATGGCACTTGTCGCGGCGTATCTTGATAAGTAAGCCTCTCATCCAAACTGATACAAAAAGAGGAAAAGATAAAAATATCCTAAGGTAAGGCTTCTAGAACTAAACTGAACCTTAGAAATAATCATAATAATGTGGAAAGGACTATCCAAAATACCAGTCATGCCCAAAAATAGGTGTCAATAGTGGAACAACTGCTAATACAATCTAGGAGTCAAATACACTAGAAAAATAACCACAAAGGAATAATATCTATCTTCAAATACTAATAAATACATAACTACTATAGAAAGATAGAGGTGAACTCCGGACACATGAATGTCCAAACGCTACCTTGGAAGCTCCAATAATTGCTCGAATCAAGCAAGCTGAGGTACACTAGAGCTAGGACCTGTACTGAAAGGGTATAGTAGGCATAAGTACGGTCCACTAATACTCAGTAGGTATCATAGGCCGACCAAGCAAAGTAGTAAATAAAGCATACAAAATATACACTAAAGGCACGTCACCTGTAATCAGAAAATATCCCACAATAGTAGCCCACACCACTTGGACTAACAGTTCTAATATATTACATATATTGCAACATCATAACCAGATAGAACACAAGTATCCATCATACCATATATAATTAGAATAAGGGATAAAATGTATATACAAGATCATCAAATACAAGTAAAAGAAGATAAGACAATTACATAAATGGCAAGTGAATGTGGCAATACAACACAATATAAATACAATAAAGTAAGTGCAATGTATATAATGATAATGATGATGATGATGATTGTGATGATGCACGAGGTCGTTGCACAACTTTTAGAATTATCTCACAATCCCCATATACACCTACAGAGTAAAGTCTCCTAATGCAGGACCCCTGGAGGGTTCATCAACCCATATATAATCCACATATCTAATATCTCCTTTTCGGCATATTCCTCAGAAAGGCTTTTATAAGGTGTAATAATATCTCCTCCCCGACACATCCACCGGGAAGGGTTTTAAAAAGGTTTTCCCTGTGTTACTCAGGTGTTGCCATGATGGTACCAATGTTTCATGAATAAGTATGATATAAGATGGAATGCTCACAACCAGTAACAATGAGTATTTCCACAACATAATATATTTTCCTAACCAACCACACTAATACATTTTCATAATCAGCCACAATGATACATTTTCATAACCATGTGAACCAATATCCACTTATTATTTTCGTTTCATCCATGAATTTTCACATGTCTCATATACCAATAAGTATGAATGTATCACAATATACTAATGGTTCCACATTAGGCGTTTCAAAAACACAATACAATTATTCACATGTATTCAAGGCTATCAACGTCACATAAGAACTCACGCAATCACACATATCACATAATATCTCAATTTTGACAATTACATTACATATAGGCCCCCGCACAGGCATAATACATAGATAGATATTTTCCATTATTAGTTCCCACCCTTAATATCCACTTTGTACCATTATTTACTACCTAGCCCAGTCTAAAAGAGTTAAGCCATAATTTACTTCAAAAGACAAAACCGATCCACTACACTTCGAACCCACAACCTTATTTTTCAAGATCAATATTAAACTCCACTAAAATATTAACTATGGAATCTATGCATCAAAATAAAAACAACGATGCCTATATTGACTACTTTTGGTTCAGGGTCACAATGGACCCCCAGAATGGCTTTCCCAAAAATAAGGGAAAAATTATAATTTTACTTTAAAAACATGTTTCCCATAGTTGTAGAAATCTACAGCTAAAAACCCAAGTCAAATCGAGTTTAAAACAAGGTTCAAATTGAAGAAACATTATTTTTAAACTTTACCGGCTAAAATCTTTGAAATTCGAGTTAAAATCAAGGATCGAAGCTATTTTGAAGGCTAAATTGATGAAAAACTAGTAATTATAAGATGAAAATATTATTCAAGTGAAAAGGAGTGAATTTGGTGTTAAGAATCAAGCCCCATGATTTTTAAAAATTTTGAGAAATTAATCAAGAAATTATTAAGAAAGGGGTGAATTTTTACCTTAAATCTATAATAAAATCAAGAAATATGTGTTAATCTAGCTTTCCAAGCTCCCACAAACATTACTTTTAAGCTCCCACTCTATTTTAGAATTTAACTCCCAAGAAGCATGATGAAAAATGAACAAAAGGGGCCAAAAAGAGGGGAAAATTTGTTTTTATAGCAAAAAAAAAAAATCTGCTATGCACCAGATTTTTCATTTTTAAGTCCAATCTGGACTTCGATGGGTTATCCGAGATTCGTTTGGAGTCCGATATACGTAAAAAGACTATGCAACCACACTATATTTGACGTTCCAGACGCGTTGGTGAAGTTGAATTTTTGAAGAAACATTATTTTCAAAAAGTTGACCCTCGAAATTCGAAATCATAATTTTCCAAATCGAGGGTCAAAAAGAGATTTAAAAGCCGTAAAATCACATCAAATATGTTATCGTCCTAATATTGACATTTTGGATCTACTGGAGAAGTCGTATTTTCCATCCAAGATCGTTTTGAATGAATGTGGGTTCTAATTTTCTAACTTTTTGATCAATAGGTCGAAATGAGCTCGCATGCATCGGGACCTGAATCAAAGGTCTATCTAGCCTAAAATTAATATTCTGAATCTACTGGCATAGTCCGTTTAACCATCTAGCACACATATCAAAAGATATCTCCATAAGTCTATAATAAGGCTCTCGAAACCATCAAAAATTACGATATTGCTTAAATGATATCAAAATGTATCGAAAACTATGTCAATCACTCCCACACCTCAGAAATACCATAATGCAACTACGGGCAGAGGTAAAATAGTAAAATCAATAAAAATCATAAATTTAACATATTTCATCAAATTTTTAGATCATTACAACCAAGAGCAACCAATTCTTTTCCTTTTTCTATTTCAGCAAATCTCCTCCTTTTTTTTACTTTCCCGCACTACCTGGTGATTTTAATAAGGTCAAGATGGATTTTTGGCCTTTTCCCTATGGGATTGATCTCAACCTAATTGGGTTACTATATTTGACAGGGACGACTTCATCCTTCATTAGAGGTGTATTTTGGACGTTATCAATACTCGAGGGATTTGTGCCATAGATTTTTATGATGGATAGAGGTGATCCCTTTTGATACTACTACATGGGAGGAACATGAGGATTGGGTGATCAAGAAGTCCAAGGGCAAATCTTTTAAGCACAACTCTTTAGGATGGTCTATGCTGAATTTGTACATGCACTATGGTTGGAAAGGAACAATTGTTTGTTTAAAGAGAAGAGCAGGCACTGGGAATCTTTAGCAAAGGAAATAACTTATTTTTGTAATGTGAAAGTTACTTTGGGTCTTCGAATTAGGCTGCAACAATTATGTTTTTAGTTTAATTATGGATAGAATTGCTAGTCTTGGAGTTTCTGTGTAGAAAGCAAATATGTGTTACAACTGCTATGGGTCTATAGCCATTTCACTTGGTAATTAATATATAAGCTAGTTACCAAAAAAATAAAAAAATAATTAAGCAGACAATTAAGATCCACAAAAGACAATGTCAAAAGTAAAAGGTGGCTTCACATAATTATTGGTGGTTGCGCCTCAACCATGATAAATGTTTTTGAATAGCTTGAGGTCGACAGAGGTTTCTGGGGGTTTGTTATGCCAATTGCATTTGCCCCATTCCAATTCCATTTATCATCCCTAATAATACTCTCCAAATATAATACTTATAAAATACAGATAAAGACTTTATATTTAGGGGTGTTCTCAGGTTTGTGCCGGATATAGGTCAAAATTAAATCAATATAATCAATTTTTAAATTATTGAAACCAAATCAAAAACAAATACAATATATATTTATCACTTTGATTTTCTCAATTTGGGTCCAATTTAACTCGGTTATTCAATTATTAATTATACACAAAAATAAAAGAAACTATTCATTCAAAAAAATGTGACAATAATTCATTCAAAAATGAAAAATAAATCCTAATATTAACATATAAAATAGTAACATAGCGTATATCTAATACAAGATAATTAAAATATTAATAAATTTTAATAAAAATATGTATAAGATACTTAAAATTGTTCATAAAAAATAATATATTATGTATATATAATTATAAAAGAATATATATAAATGGTTGGTGTGATTCAATTATTTCATTGTTTTTTTAACCAAATCAAAACTAAATCAAATATTATCGATTTTCAAAAATGTAAAACCAAACCAAATAAAAAATCAATTTGTTTAATTAATTTAACTTAATTTTTCTATTTAAATTAATTTTTACCCAAATTGTGAACACCCCAACTTATATTCATCACGACGAGTGAGGAAGGCAAATTTTATCCCTTGATTTTTTTTTTGTCATTTTGAACTGCTACAAATAAATAATCAGTTAGTCTCTTTAGTTATTCGACTTATTTCAACTACGTGCTAAATGAGTTAAGTAGAGTCACTTGGACCTAACCTACACAATTAGAGTCTACCTGTCTTGAATCAAAAAGTTACGACAGACGTTATGTTATCTATAATGATACTAGGATCCTATTTGACTTAAGTTTCAATTAATTAAAATTTGTAACATCTCTTGACAATTAAATATAATTTATAGCCTCTATCCTTTATTTTCTTCCTTATTTTTTTTTCTTTCTCTTCTTTTTTTTTTCTGTCTGTTTACCGTTTTTCTTTTCATTCTTTTCTATTCCATTTTTGGCTTTTTTTGTTTCTTTTTCCTTTTTTTTTTATATTCTCTTTGTTTCTTTTCTCTTTTTTCATTTTTCTTTTTCTCATCTATTTTTTATTTTTATTTCTTTTTCTCTGTAGCCTTTTTTTAATTCTCTTTTTCTCTATTTTTGTTTTTGTTTCATTTTTTCTTGTTTTTTTCTTTCTTTTTTAGTTTTTTATATTTCCTTTTTCTTTTCTCTAATTTTTTGTTATTGTTGTTGTTGTTGTCGTATTTTATATTTTATATATTTTTTATGTTTTATATTTATTTGTATCATATTATATATTTCAAGTAAATTTATTATTTATATTGGAATAATTTAGCTATGAATATAATTTATTATTTTTATTTGTACACAAATAAATATATGAATTAATTGTACTTACTTGAGTCTAAAATATATAATTATGTAATGTGTCATTCAATTACAATGTATCATGGGGGTTTGGGCCACAGGTGACAAAAGAGTTTTAAAATGAGGTATAGGTAACACAAGTCTTAATTATTAGTTGGAGGTGGCAATTACTTTATTATGTATTAAGAAAGTTGGGAAAGTTTTAAAATAACTCAGAAGTTTTTAAATTTACACTTTGATCCCAATGTATACCTAAAATAACGGGAAACGGAGGAAAAAAAAGCCGCCTTTCTCTTCTCATCCATTGTTGTTTTCTTTCTCTTAGAGATTTTTGTTGTTAATTGTTTCTGTTTCTGCTACTTTATTCATCATCTTCTACTTCATCTTCTTCTTGTCGACCATTTGCTATTGTTATTATTGCTGTTTATACAGTGCTACTGCTGTGACTAACCAATTTCTTAGGTCAAATTTTCTTTACTACATCACTTTCCACTTTGGCATTACTTCATAGGTTACTTTGGAAAGTAAAATTATGATTTTTATTCGTATTTGTCATCTGGGTACACTTCTATTTTTCCAACAATGGATAGAACCCCGATTATGAATCCAGCACAAGTTCCTACAATATAAACAGATCAATCATCTAGTGCATCAAATGAGTAATATGTTACATCAAACTATTTATCTATTGCATCATAGTATTATCTGTTGCATCAGATGTATTATCTATTGTATCAGGATGTTTATCTGTTCAACCAGACTAATTATTTGTTGCATCAGAATGATTATCTATTGCACCAGACTAATTATCTATTGCAACGAATGATTAATCTGTTTGAAACAACACAAATCAACCCCTGCCACAAACCCAATAGATAAATCTTGCTATTGCTACTGGATTCTAAATTATTCCTTTTTACATCGAATCATCGAAATATTTGTTGAGAAGACAATAAAGAGAATGAAAATTAAATATGGATTAAAACATCAAAGATCAAACATAATTTATTTATTAAACAAATAAAAATACATATAATAGACTAAAAGAAAAATAATAGTCTAATTATTATTAGTATTATCAGCATCATCATTGCCAGCCGGCCAATCTTCAACCGAAAGAAGTAAGGCCCTCCTCAGCCTGCGTATCTCACGGAGCATTCTTGATCTAACTCCTCCCAATTCCCATTGCAGATCATGAAGTTGATTCCGAAGTTCATTCATGGTGTCTTGCAGAAAAGCAATGTCCCACACTCGATCAACCATAATCTTATCTTCTAGAGTGTAATATGAAAGACGAGATGCAATAAATAAATACAGTGTGTATTTGAATGAACGATTGAGTAAGGGCAGACCTATTTCTAGAGGATTGGATTTGAATGAGAGGCAAAAAGGCACGACTATTCACCTCCATACATTAATTAAATATTTTATTAAATTAAAAAAATAAATATTGTGATATAAGTCATGACTTTTCAGATTATTATTAATTAGTCTTTCAAAGAACTATTTTTATTGAGTTGTGGCAACAGATTCTATATCTGTTGCATCAGATAACACATCTGTGACAATAGATATATTATCTGCTGCAACAAATATAAAATATGTTGCATCAGATAACATATTTGTTGCAACATATAATCTAGCTACTCACCTTCATTTATTAATTGCATTTTTTATTAATATGAAAAGTAATGAATTAATTAAATTAAGAAATATTGTGATAAGTCATGACTTTTCAGATTATTATTATCAATTAGTTCTTTCCAAGAACTGCTTTTATTGAGTTGTGACTCGATATAGGTTGCATCAGATAAATCATCTGTGACCAAAGATATATCATCTATTGCAACCATAGTGAACTTGTTGCATTAGATAATTTAATTGTTGCAACATATAATCTACTTTTTTTAAAAAAAAAATAATTATATCATCATATCATTAATCCAAATTTGCTTACTTTTTTATTTTATAAATAAAAAAATACCTTTTCAAATTCCTTAATAAATGATAATTATTTTATTATATAATAAATAATTTAAAAAACAAATTCAAAAACAAAAATGGTGAAAAGTCATGATCAGTTATTAAAATTGTGGTTATAAATTGTGTTTATTATTTATTTCCTTATTATTTATTTATGAAACATGTTTCATATTGAATAATCGGAACTCTGAGTCATGTCTTTCTCTTTTCACCCTCCCAATAACAATAATAGCCCTTTTTTTATTAATAACCGCCAGGCGTAACATATGATTGATCTGTCATAGAAGATTAATCTCTAACTGTTGACGCAAATTGCTGCTCAATCCTTACCACCAACCATCGACATATTGAGAACAAGGAATAAACAGAATGATTATTATTAAATACTAAATAAGAATTAAAAATTCAAAGTCGACAACAAAATGAAATGAATGTTCATAGATTTTTGAATCCCTTGGGTAGATTTGATATACAAAAGGAGGAAAATAATTGCTAAAATAAAAAATATTACCTAATTATTATTACTACTATTATTATTATTGTCAGTCAGACATCTTTCATTCATCCGACAGCCTTGCTCTGAAGTCAGCCAAATATTTCTCTGGAGTTCATCAATCAAACTGCCTTTGAAGTTCATGCAAGGACTCGATATGAATATTCTTGTACAAATCTGGATCATCCATATTTTTAAGGAGGGACCTATTTATAAATTATTGTATCTCGAAAAGAAACAAAAATTTCTTTAAAATAAATCTAACAGATGGATAATCTGTTACAAAATATATTCTTTCTATTAGATAACTTACAACATACTGGCAATCTTTTTGCAACAGATTTATATATCTGTTTGATTTTTGCAACGGGTTGATCACTGTCGTAACAGATGTCTCCAATTGATTGACAATATAAACAGATGTGTCATCTGTTGCAACAAGCTAGTTATTTGTCTATTCAATTTAAGCCATGGATAGGCTAGAAAGAATAAGGTGCATGCAGATGAATCCACTATCATATGTGTGGGAGTTAAGTATGAATTACTGATAAGGTTACTAGGATAACACACACAAAGTACAATGTTTTTGTGAATGCAATTTTTAACCAATTAGGCATTGATCATTCAAACAAGATCCTGCATTGTACCGTTAAGTTTGATGGGCATGAAATTGATAAGGCTGAGGACCTCATGAAAATGGTGTAGATACCTTGTTACGAATTACTGACGGTTGGTGCTCGTGTTTATGAGTGTTAAGTTTTGAGAAGGGATCAATATTTGTCATCACTGCAGAGAACCAATAGCATATGAACTTAATTTTAAGTATGCATTGGACCCTTAGAGGGCCCTCGAAGCCTCGTATTGCATCAAATAAAAATGGAAAAGCAATATAGTTATTGCCCTGGACAAAATTTATATGGTTGGGTTGCTCGCTTGGTTTGATAATTATATTTCAAAAGGTGCATTAGGAGAATGATTTCAAGGGAAAATGGGCTGTTGATGGAAGACTATAGCATTTGAGAGCTAATTGAAGAAGAGACATAGGGTAAAAAGTAACTTCTAACGAATCTGGCCGATGGAATTATCTTAACAGATGCGAAATCTGAATCAAGTGCAAATATGAAAGTGTATCCGGTAATCTAATTTCATCTGTTGTGTCTCTGAAAGAAAAATAATGCAGATGGACACTTTGCTAGGGAACTGCGTGGTCGGGATTATCACCTAGATGGAAAATAGGAGAAGACCAACAAAGAAGCCTCACGAGCATCGAGGGTAGAAATGATGTACAGCAAGTCTAGAAAACTTATGCCAATAACAACTGTAGTTAAAATAAGGAATCTAAGCGAAGACGGAAAATTTCTAAATTTTAAATTTTATCCCATGCCTTTTTGTTTGTGTTTTCGATCAGGTCCACTATCGTTGACCTGATCGGAACCACAAATGAGATTGAAAGGAAAATAGAGTATCATTGCTTCCTTAGCAATATGGTTATAATTGATTATGTTTTCTTGCCTTGACATACTTTGAACATTCCTTGGAGAAGATCAGATGCTTGCTGTAGTATGTGAATCCCAATAATTGTCAAGCCTGCCTCCAGCTTTTTGATTCTGTATTTAACCTGGTCGTTGCCCTCTTCAAAGTTGGTAAAGAGTTCCTCGTCGCTTGTGAGCTCGATCAGGAACACTACCTTCAACGTTGTGGCATTCTAGAAGCCCTTCAGAACACTTTCTCTTTAGAAGCTTTAAAGGATACATGGAGGGTCGCTGTGTTTGTTTTAGGTCAAAATGTGTTGATGAACATTGAAGATGTGGTCCCAACATTTGAACAACACACTTTTATCGAGCGTTGCTCCATGCATCTTGCTCAACTATGTTGATAAATTAGTAAGGATGGAGTTACATAGCATGGGATTTAAACCAGCTGTACCAAGCCTATCAAATATTACATAACCCAAGCTCATTATCCTATCAAAACAATATGCCCGAGTTAGTGCACATAGAAAAAAATCCCAATCTGTCAGCCTTTCTGCTGATCACTTTTCTCCAATATAGATGAAAAGATATCTGTTATACAAAATTCTACACCATCGCCAGACATGATTGCCTGAGAACATGTCTGGTGACGGTGTAGACTTTTGTATAGTAGATATCCTATCATCTATATTAGAGAAGAGCAATTAGCAAAAAGGCTGAGAGATTGAGCTCGTTCGATTTGTGCTCTAACTTGGTTAAATTTTTTTGATAGAGTAATGAGCTTAGAGTTATGTAACATTTATAGGCTTGGTAAAGCCGATTTATATCACACGCTACGTAACTCCATGCTTACTAATTTATCAAATTGGTTGAGCAAGATGCATGGAGAAACGCTAGATAAAAGTGTGTTGTTCAACTTTTGAGATCACATCTTCAACGTGCATCAACATATTTTGACCTAAAACAAACACAGAGACCCTCCATGTATCCTTTAAGGCTTCTGAAGAAAGTGTTCTGAAGGGCTTCTAGAATGCCACAAAATTGAAGGTAGTGTTCCTGATCGAGCTCACAAGAGACAAGGAACTCTTTACCAACTTCGAAGAGGGCAACGACCAGCTTAAATACAGAATCAAAAAGCTGGAGGTAAGCTTGAAAATTATTGGGATTCACATACTACAGCAAGCATCTAATCTTCTCCAAGGAATGTTGAAAGTAAGTCAAGGAAAGAAAACACAATCAATTATAACCATATTCCTAAGGAAGCAATGATACTCTATTTGCCTTTCAATCTCGTTTGTGGTTCCGATCAGGTCAATGATAGTGTACCTGATCGAAAACATAAACAAGAAGGCATGGGATGAAATTTAAAATTTAGAAATTTTTCGTCTTCACTTAGATTCCTTATTTTAACTACAGTTGTTGTTGGCATAAGTTTTCTAGACTTGTTGTACATCATTTCTACCCTCGATGCTCGTGAGGCTTCTTTGTTGGTCTTCTCCTATTTTCCATCTAGGTGATAATCCCGACCACGCAGCTCCCTAGCAAAGTGTCCATATGTATTGTTTTTCTTTCAGAGACACAACAGATGAAATTACATTACCGAATACACTTTCATATTTGTACTTGATATAGATCTCACATTTGTTAAAATAATTCCACCGGCCAGATTCATTAGAAGTTACTTTCTACCCTATATCTCTTCTTCAATTATCTCTCAGATGATATAGTCTTCTATCAACCACCCATTTTCCTTTGAAAGCATTTTCCTACCACACATTTTGGCATAAAATCATCACCTCGAGCGAGCAACCCAGCTATATAAATTTTGGCCAGGGCAATAAATATATTGGTTTTCCGTTCTTATTAGATGCAGTGCTAAGCTTCGAAGGCCCTCTAAGGGTCCAATGCACCCTAAAAGTTAGTCCAATTGCAATTGAATCTCTTTATAATGACAAAAAAAATTAGATCCCTTCACAATGCTTGACAAAGAAACATAAGCAAAAACCAACATTAAATCTTAATAGGCTATTAGAACCATATTCATGGTCCCTCAGCCTTATCAGTTCGGACCTGCCAAACTTAACTGTAAAATGCAGACATCTTGTTTGAATGATCTATGACTAATCAGTGAAAACATCATTCACAAAATCAGTGCACTCTATGTGTGTTTCAAAGATAACATTATCAGTAATACATACCTCCCAAATATGAAGTGGTTCCATCTACAAGTAGCTTATTTCTCCGATCCCATCTTTACGGCAGCCTTTTGAGATAGTTCGTCAAAAGTTGATCAACTGTCAGTTCTTTATATCTACAAAAAAAAGGAAAAAAATTGATGTCACAAAAAGAACAATTGTTGAATAAAATAAAATACAACTAAAGGAAGAGATAAGATAATTTCTATGGATGTATTCTGTACGTAGACGTGGTGTTTTCACTATTCATTAATTAATATTCATTAATTTCATTAATAATTTGAGGGGCACGAGAAATACTAAGACTACTGACATTGAAAAGACAAGACAAGACTACTCAATGAACTCATTTTTGAGATATCCAATAAATATTGTTTACCACCTTTAGTAGTAAGTACTACTACTTGATATTATCTACTCAGATCAGAAGCTTCTTACTTTAAAATTAAAAGAGATAAAAAGATTTTCTTACAGATATGCTATCTATTGCAACATATATAAATATCTGTTTAGAATTTCGAAAGCTCAGTCATCTATTACAACAGATATAAATATTTATTTAAAAATCCCAAAAGCTCAGTCATCTTAAGAACAGATGAAAATGTTCATTTGATAATTAATAAAATCAGATATGTCATCTATTACAATAGATATAAATATTTTTTTTGAAAATTTCCAACAGCTCATTCATCTGTCACAATAGATGCAAATATCTATTTGATAATTAAATCAGATATGTCATCAGTTGCAACATATATTTACTTGTTTTAAAATTTTCAACAGCTTAGTCATTTGTTGCAATAGATTTTATAGCAATTGATTTAGGTGGAACTAGGGATGAATGAATGATCTTGTAGGGTCAACTACAAATCCAATCGAGTCTTTACAATTGCATGGTATTGGTATTGCGTTCATACCGACCTGACTCGTCGATCGATCAATCTAAGTTGAAATGAGTTCTCATCAACTCAATGTTAAGATAGTGATAGTACCTAAGTTAATTTAGGTAGAACTAGAGATGAATGAATGATCTCGCAGGGTAAACTACAAATCCAATTGACTCTTTGCAATTGCATGGCGTTGATATTGTGTTCATCCCTACCCGAGTCGTCGATCGATCACTCTGAGTTGAAATGAGTTCTCATCAACTTAATATTAGGATAGTGATAGTACCCAAGTTGATTTAGGTAGAACTAGGGATGAATACTCGCAGGTTCAACTACAAATCCAATTGAGTCTTTACAATTGCATGACGTTGGTATTGCATTCATCCCAACCCAAGTCGTTGATCGATCACTCTGAGTTGAAATGAGTTCTCATCAACTCAGTGTTAGGATAGTGATAGTACCTATGTTGATTTAGGTGGAAATACGGATAAATGAGTGATCTCTCAGGGTCAACTACAAATCCAATCGAGTCTTTGCAATTGCATGGCATTGGTATTGCATTCATCCTGACCCCAGTCGTTGAATGATCACTCTGAGTTGAAATGAGTTCTTATCAACTCAATATTAGGATAGTGATAGTACCTAAGTTGATTTAGGTAGAAATAGGGATGAATGAGTGATCTCACAGGGTCAACTACAAATCCAATCGAGTCTTTGCAATTGCATGGCATTGGTATTATGTTCATCCCGACCCGAGTCATCGATCGATCACTCTAAGTTGAAATAAGTTCTCATCAACTCAATGTTAGGATAGTGATAGTACCTAAGTTGATTTAGGTGGAACTAGGTATGAATGAATGAGCTCGCAGGGTCAACTACAAATCCAATCTAGTCTTTGCAAGTGCATGGCACTAGTATTGCGTTAATCCCGACCCGAGTCATCGATCGATCACTCTGAGTAGAAATGAGTTCTCATACTCTCAATGTTTTAAAAACTATATCTTTTAAAATTTTTAAAATTAATTAAGATCAATTTGGACCAAATTAGCAATTTCAAAACTTGTCATTCTTTTCTAAAATTACAAATCAACCCATACAAATCATCTATTTGTGCGAAAAACTTTTCATTTCAAATCTTAAGTTCTCGCTCTTCTCTCTCTCTTTCTCTCTCGGGGTGTCCTTTCCCTCTCAATAATACAAATAATACAAACAATAACTACTCAACATATTGCTCAATCCTTTAAAACAGGTCAATTTTCTTCCCATTTACGACTATATATAGTTGTTTTTTTACTTTATTCCCGCTTGTATCCGTCGTTTTCTCTATATTTGCATCTAACAGAGTTTGAGAAGAGTTTTACATTTGTTCTTTATTCTAAAAAATATGGATTTTTAGTTAATGATAAAAAAGAATACTTTTAGTTTTATTATCTTTAAGAATGGGTTAACAATTTTGAGTTTTGACGCTAAAAAAGTAGGAAGCACCCGAGAAAACTCAAGTTTTTCTCTTAGTGTTTTGTTAACTGTCGTGGTATTGTTGGATGGTATATGTGGTGTTATTGGTAGTTGTTGTTGGTGGTGTTGGTATTTGTGTTTTTTTGTGGTGGTGTCGGTGATATTGGTGTTAGTATTGGTGGCATTGGTCATGGTCTTTGTGGCATTGGTTGTGGTGGTGGTCCATCTGTTGCAATGGCTGGAAGATCTATTGGGAGATATTAAATAGGTCTTCAAACAGATTCCTCATCTATTCCAACTGATGGGTTATTCGTTAGAGTATTTTCTTGTAATGTAGAATAGAATAATTTATTAAAATTTCTCCACCTATTGCATCTGTGGGGAGATATTAAATAGGTCTTCAAATAGATTCGAGTTTCCCATCTATTCCAACTGATGGGTTGTCCTTTGGAGTATTTTTTTTGTTTATGTGGTAAGAATAATTTATTGAAATTTGTCTCACCTTTTTAAAAAAAATTTTGCAGACATCAAATGCAATGTATTTTTTGTTTTTCTGTTGTTTGTAGTTAAAAGATGTCTCCCTAAATAAAAAAAAACAGAAAGTGGAGAAAGTGGATCAACTTTCGATCACCAAACAAAAAAGGTTAGAGTACAAATAGATTCAGAAGAACTTCCAGAACAATCTCAGTCAGGGCAAAATAAAGCCGAGGAAAGTGATAACTCTTCCTCACCAATGGGGTGTAAAATAATATCGAAATTCCAGCATAATTTTGTCAAAACCATTAGTATTGATAAGTTTCGAGAAATGCCAATTGGGGAAACCTTTTGACGAACTTAGGAGTATTATGAAGAAGGAAAACATAGATGGACTTTTTAAGAAGAGCTGTTTTGCATACTTTTTTGAGCTGTCTGGGCCCCACCCTCTCTGTTTCCCAATGATCATGGTATATGGCCTTCTCAAGTATAAGATCATGTATGCGGGGGATGATGGAGGTCCAAAGAAGGGCGGAAATAATATGGATGAAGTCTGGATCAACTACTGTGGCATGCCAGTTTGTTTTGTATTGAAAGAGTTTACCATTGTGACGGGCTTAAGATACGATCATCCAGAAGAACCTGTCATCAAGAAAACACCCCACAAAGGGTCCAACAAAGGCAAGGTAAAAAAGATGGGTTGTTGGGAATTGTTGGACCTAGCTACAAAGTGAAGGATTTGATAGCGGATATCAAGAATAAAGACATACCAAAGAATTACAGGGAGAAATAGTGCTTAGTTTGGTTTGTCCATTCCGTTTTATTGGCAAGAGACGTCAATAAAGTCATAGAACGTGATTTGTTGGCGCTTGCTGATGATTTTGGAAGATTCAACGATTATCCCTGGGGCTACGACAGCTACTACTTGACTGTCAAATATTTACTGAAAGAGCTAAAGCCAAAGACGACCACATTATACGGCTTTACTTGGGACTTCATGGTAAAATTGATCACTATTTTTACTCAGTCATTAATTTATATTGAATATACTTGTGGCATTTTTATGCAGTACGTCTTCTTTCAACTAAAATAATTTGCCTTAAAGAAAGATATTGAAACAGAGATTACTCGTTAACTGCAACTAGTGCAATGGGTAATCTATTACAACAGACGATCCATATTTCACAACAGATTAACCATATGTTGCTCTGTTCTCTGAACCCTACTCAACAAATTACCCATCTACTGTAAATTATGCAACAGATGGGTATTCTAATACAATATATTATCAATCTGTTTCAATATAAAGATTAGATATTGCAGTAGCTAGATCGTCTGTTGCATAAGTTGACTGTGTTAACATAACCCGAGCTCCATGTAACCCAACTGACTATTATTATATGATTTAAATTTCTCCTGTTATTTTTTATAGGTTGTGCATCCTTCGATCGTACCTACCATTGATGAGCTGGGGATGACTTCTTTTCTTACTCTGGGTCTTATTGATACAAACGAAGACCCAACGGTGGAGTTAATAAAGAAGGAATTGGATGGAGTAACATCCATATGAAGAGCAGTTAGGCAAAGTCAGTCTAATGTTGAAGTTCTTCACGACCTAACTCAAACTGCAACAGATTCGGGTGCTTCTTCTGGGGGTATTGCTGGTGGAGTTTTTTATGATAGTGGCAGCCATCCTGCTTCTGCTTCTGCTACCAGTCATGATCATGAGCATATTGGTGCTCAGCAAAAAATAAATATGTTTGAAAACACCCCTTGCACAGGTCCTCTCTCTTACCCCCACACCGATCCCTTCCACCCTTACAGTGGTCCCTCTCACCTTTCCTCACCCTTATGTTCTCATTGAAAATGCAAAGTGTGCAAAGACAGAGAGGATAAACTCCTCGACATGCTAGAGGCTATTGCTAAAGCTGTCGAGGAGTTGAAATCCAGGAGGGGTGTCATACCATCCAATAAGGTGAGGGAGCCATGCACTCCTATAGTAGAGGTTAGGAGGAAAAGAATAAAAATTAGACAAATTCTCTTTGTTCTAAAATCAACAAAAAATCCAACTACCCCCTTCTCTAATAGTTGTTGAAGTTCAGGGGCCGCCGAAGAAGGTGGACATATTTGCGATGCTTGGCAAGGAGAAGAAGAAGGATCTGGAAGAATTCATCAAGATGAAGGTTCAAAAAGAATACACCATGCATTCATTTATCGCCAAAGACTTCTCGAATATGACAAATATGTGTGTGTGGTACAAGGACAAGGTAAGTTTACTTTTGCTAACCCACCCTTACAATCTACTCCATGAACAAGAATCTATGCAGCAGATGTGTAATCTGTTGCAACAGTTTGGTATTCTGTTACAACATAATACACATTTGTTGCATAAGTTGCGTTGGCTGGACCAAGGAAAAGAAAATCCTTGCAGTCATAAATATGGATGTCACCTATTTTTTACTATTGGGATTCTACTATATGAGGGAGAGATTAAGGTTTGTGACTGCAACTTACCTATGTTCAACGAGAAGACGTTTTTAACCCACATGCAGCCACTCTTGAAGTTGTTGCCCAAGTTGTTGATGCAGAGTAAGCTGATGGATTATTTGTCGACTGAAGTCTTAGCAAAGGAATCATGGATTTTATAAGGTCGAAATAAGAACATCCAGCTCCTAAAAAATACAACCGGTGCAGCGTGCGGGCCGTACTTGCTTGCATACACGAAGTATTTACTGACCGGCACATAAATGACTGGTGTGTGTGACACCATTGTGGGAAAGATGCAATGGGTATGGGCATATGGGGTACTAACTAAATGGTTGGATCCCATGTATAAGAAAGAATATGTACAAAGACATAGACGAACACGATAATATATTTTTATTTAAAGCCAATTCACTATACATATAGGGGCAATAATTTTTATGTCTGGCAAAGTTGAATTTTTATAATGCAACAGATTTTATATCTGTCATAACAGATATAGTACCTTTTGTGACAGATTGATTATCTGTTTGAATAGGTTGGTCATCTGTTGCGTTATGCAGATGTTCCCCGTCTGTCTGTCGTAACAGATTTACAATCTGTTGCAACATATAACTTATCTGTTGTAATTAATTGGTAATCTGTTGGAGCAAATAAAAAAAATAGGAAGACTTATTATATAATTTCCAAAAGATGACCTATGTGTTGCATCTCATGTTGCAACATATTTCTAAATCTGTCTGATAAGATATGTCGTCTGTTGCAGCAGATATATTATCTGTTGCGATATTTGAATCTAGTACTCCATTTTAATTAACATGTTCAAAACTCAGAATTAATTATATCCATAGACAGAATAAAATAAATCGAAGACTTTGAAAATTAAATGAAATAAAATAACTCAACAAATAAATAAAATATAAAAAAAATTATTATGAGTACAAACGATCTACTCTACAAATAAATCAACAAGTTAAACCAAGAAGGATAGGTTATTACATTGACGGATTCGAGCTATAAAGATCTAATCAATATGGACAAGTTGTTCTTCATCCAGTGCTATGAAACTCGGCTTTGGTCATCGTGGATCTTTAATGTCGGTTGCGTACGGCTTCTGATCTTTCGCTTCTCCATATTTCTATAAAAGAGCAGCTATCTTTTGCGGAGTAATCAGGAATCAAGTCCATCATTTAGTACTTGTAATCCATCGCTCAAATACTCGGCATAGACGGCAATAAAAGGACCGCAATCTCTGCGTTATAAAAAAATAGATAATCCATATCTTACAGTTCATGAAAGCATTGTGAAATTTGTGAAATAAAACTATATCATGACACTTAAACTTACAGGCTACCAATGATTTATTGAGAAATTCCGTCAACATATTGTACATCAAATGGATCAGCCATTTTATCCTGGTATGCTTCAATTGTTGACTAATCAGTACCAACTTTTTGATCCAAAAAGTCACTCATATCAAGGTAAGTAGGCAATATTTTGACCATCTTTTGTATCTCAGATGATGGCCCGAAACATCTCCTTCACGACATTGAGTCATAAACTCGGATGCATCTCTCTTTTAGAACGATGATAGCCAACACTCAATGGAATTTATCACCATAATTGATTGGGATGTACACTTCGTCGACCAAATGCCAAGGTAAGCCAGCCAGAATGCTAAAACCTTTGATGATGTTGATTAAACATTCCTTATTTTGGAAAACTTCCAGCTGCTGTTGATAATACCTATCGTAGGCATTATTGATGTAAACTTTGTACAAACAATTATCTGTTGTGTATCTGTATTGTTCCTGTGTTTGTAACTTGGCCTTCTTTCGGAGGTAGTAAAAAATGACATTGATGTGATTCACATATTATCAAATATTTCAAATTATGTGACAAAAAAGTTAATACGCAGATGTAATTAAATAAAGTATTAATTAATAGTAATATGTATGGCCTTTAAACCTCATCATTCCAGCAAGTTTGGGGCTGTGACATCAAATAGAACCAATTCTTTATTCCGGGATGTGCAACAACAAAGTCGAACATATCAAAACCAAGACTCAATTCATTCACTTTGTATAGCTCATCATTTTGTTTTCTACATGATGATTTATATGTGTTAATGTCAGGTTCTTACAACAAGGATTGTATAAACCAATATCCATAAAATTGATTTATGTATCTACCGGCATGATGCTTTAACAGCCCATCGACAATCCATTTTGAATAGTCATTGATCAACTGTATTAGTATTTTTGGAGCCTCATCCGAGATGTTGAACCCTTTAAACGAGTAATTCTTCCATTCTCCCAAACTGGCAGGCACCATTTTTTCTTCATCTTTGGAAGCAGTTGATGGATTATCAACTGTCATATTATGCTCTTCGGCTGTAGCTGTGACATCCACCTAGAAAGCTAGAATTGTCAATGCTATGTAGAGATATATAACAGATTTTCCATCTATTATAATAGATAATTCTTATGTTACATCAGATGGATTATTTGTTGGGATAAATTCGAACAGGTAAATCAGAGAATTACGATAATTTCAAACAAATGACCCATCTGTTGCAACATAAGACTCATTTGTTGAAACAGATAATGAACCTGATGCAACAGGTTAGACAACAATTGGAACAAATGTATACATCTGTTTCATAATTTTCAGAAGATGTATCATATGTTGAAACAGATATGTGCTTGTTTGTTTTTTAGAACAGATGATGTACATTCACCTTCTTCAGCTCATGCTGCTCTTCTGTGGCCCTTGCACACTGAACATCGGTGTAAGACAAAGATAGAGGCATTGCAATCTTGCTTTTTTTTATGATTGATGATGCTTTGGAAGTGTCTTTCCTTCTCCTCTTATCCGCTTTGATCTCTACTGGAGTGTCTGGTTATGAAAACCTATTTGATGGAATGATACCCCTCTTAGATGTCATTTCTTTACAAAAGTAATTAGTACATTAATAAAATTAATCACTCCATCATGTTTTGCCTTGCAGTCTTGACATTTGCATGAATAACATTTGCCAGATGCGGCAAAATCTGGAGAAAAATCTGTACAACCATTATGATCATAATCATAATGGCTTGTTGTTTCAAAAACTGTAAGAGGAGCATCATTAGCCCCACCTTCCAAAATTGTTTTTGTTGTGATGGTTGTTGCTCCAAACAATTTTATTTTTATTCCATCAACGACCTTAGGGTCTGATAAAGTTTGCATAGATCATAAAGTAAGAAAAAATGGCATCTTCAACTCTTGGTTAGTCGGAACAAGCCACAAATGGACCATCTAAAATAAATTGATACATATATTAAGAATGATGATAAAATTATTTAATTATTAATTAAAACAAAAACTTGATTAGAATTGAACTTACAGCTTCCTTGGGGGGATTGAAAAGATAAAGAAATTTTGCATTTTTATCGATTTTAGCCGACAACCATCTCAAAATTCTTGGACAAAAAACTTCTTTCTGGTAGTTCACTTGTTGTCTCAAATAAGAAATAGCTTCAAATGCCCAAGCCTATAACATAACACCAATAAATCAAAAGCATTATTGAATAAAAAATGATGAATCATATCATGATAAAAGAAATATTTACCATGAAGGCCCATGGAAAACTATATAAGTTGACTATTTTTGGTGTTAACGGAGTCAACAAATATTCGACAGTCATTTTGAAGCTTTCATAACCCCAACGATAGCTGTTAAATGCCTCAAGATCCTCAGAGAGATTTATTAAACCGAGGCCTATGTTGTTGTTAACGTCTCTCGTCCAACCAAGCATAATGATTGCTTGTGCTTCTTTGAAAGTCCTTTACCTTTCAATGCTTCAATCAAATTTTTATTTTTAAAGCTTAGTCCAACAATGGACACCAGGTCATCATGATTACTCGACTTGCCTTTTCTTTTTTTAGGTGTGCGGGGTGCTTTTTTGGGTTACAGTATGTATAGCTTGAGAAAGAGAAGGAGAAGGAGGATAACATTTTAGTCTGGTAACTACGGAAAACTCATTCCAAAGTAATTTATCCGTACCTAATCCATCTTATCTTTGTTTTCATACATAAACATGCGCTTGAAAAGATCAGATACCATTTTCATCTGGAAACGAGCATTGTTGTCCTCAGGCAAATCAAGATATTTCCCAAAGTAGCTTTCCCTGAAATAAGAATCCAATTTTTGTTCTTGAAGTATTTTTTTGAAGGCGTCGAAAGATTTTCCCATGACTGACTTAACCACGAGATCACCCGTTAAATCTGTGGCACCATCGCACTGCATTCTCACAGGGTAACGATCAATGCTAAAGGTTTTGACCATCTCTTCGATGGAAGGGATATTAGTATTTGGATCATCTCTTTTGAAATATTCCTCCTTCCCGTGTTCATTATCTTCTACTCCTGATTGAGATAACGCTTGTAAAGCAAGCTCATAGAGTGGTGGATGTAGTTGAGCTGCTGCACCTGTTCCTTTACTTGGACTTGATTTGACTTCTTTTATTTTGGGAGCCATGTTATCTTAAATTAATAGAAACATAACATAGTTTATAATTGATTAATGTATAACAGTAATATAACAGTTCCAACAGACAACTAATCTGTTGCACCAGGTATGTTATCTGTTGCAACATATAACCGACCTATGTAATGGATGAGTAATACGTGGGAACCATAAAAATAGCACTATCTATTGCACCTGGTATTTTATCTGATGCAACACGTAACTGACCCATTGCAACGGATGAGTAATCCGTTGGAAACAATAAAAACAAATTACTAATCTGTTACACGCGATATTTTATCTGTTGTAACATATAACCGACCTATTGCAACGAATGAGTAAACCATTGAAAAGAGTAAAAATGGATCACTAATCTATTGTACCAGGTATGTTATTTGTTGCAACAGATAACCAACCTGTATGAGTAAATCATTGAAAAGAATAAAAACAGTCCTAATCTATTATAAAATAAAGAGTAAACCGTTGGAAATAATAAAAATAGATCATTAATCAGTTATTTGTTGGATCAATATTGTTTAGATTTCTTCTAAACAGAAGAGTCGTCTATCACAACAGATAAATGATCTGTTAGATTGTTCACCTGTTGCATCAGACTTTTATAGTTGCATTAGATTTTTAATCTGTTGCATCAGATTTTAAAATAAAGAGTAAACCTTTGGAAAGAATAAAAATAGATCACTAACCAGTTATCTGTTGGATCAATATTGTTTAAATTTCTTCCAAATAGAAGAGTCTTCTATCGCAACAGATGAATGATCTATTAGATTGTTCACCTGTTGCATCAGATTTTTAATCTGTTGCATCATATATTCATTTGTTGCATCATATGTTTCATCTATTACATCAGATGTTTCAACTATTGCAATACCATTTTTACCAAGACAAATAATGAATTAACCCAGCAACACCAACATATCACACACACATATACATACTAAGAACATCAACTATAATAAAAAATCATCAATAAATTTGAATCAACAGTACGACAACAAGAAGAAGAAATTCAGAAATACCAGAAATTAGAGTTTTATTCAGTCCACATTTTAATACCAAAAGAGTAGTTGGCTTAAGTTCCTCTGTTTCTTCATAATTTTTTACCTGTGAAAAAGGAAATGGGAGGACGAAGAACTCGAAGTTGTTTTCGACGGAGAAGTATTCACGTCGATTGATGGTTAAAAGTCAAAAAGGAACTCGCCCGACTATTTTTCGTCGGAGGTTAAAGGGAGAAATTTTGCAAAACTATTGGTTAGGAGAAGCTGGAGAGAGAGAGTGTGTGGTTGATTAGGATTAAAGAGGGGTGTGGGTTGGGTAGATTTGTATTTTTGAAAATATTAGAAAGTTTTGAAAATATTAATCAAGTCCACAATTAACTTAATCAAGTTTCCTAATAATGTTTGACCCTATCTGCTAGTCAATATCACCAATCCTTCATTCAAGACTTAAAAGACACCTTTCCTTCAATTTTCTCATGTATCGTTAGTATTTGTATTCCAAGTTTGTCATTTGTATTTTTATATAAACAAGTATCATTTGTATGTGTATGGTTAAAGTTGTATAAACATGTATCATTTAATACAAATGTAACATTTGTATGTTTGTAATTTTTCATTTATATTCATAATGTTTAATTTGTATTAATAAAATACCATTCGTATCAATGGATATAAATACAAGTGTTCGTACAAAGAAAAATAACAATTCTTTTTCAATTGTTTAAAAATACAAATGATGTTGTCAACCACAAATTCAAATACAAACCTATGAAGCAAGTGAAATTACAAATATAAATACAATATGCAGTCAATTTACAAATACAAAACAAAGTAGTTTTTTTAAAATACAAGTGCATCGACAAAAATAGAATACAAATACAAATAGAAACAAATGAAAACACAACATACAGATATAATATGCAGTCAATTATATAATACAAATACAAAATGGTTATTTAAAATACAAGTGAAAATTGTATAAAATATAAATGATGGTGAGAACTATAAAATACAAATACAAATACAAACTATCAAATATAATTACAAATACAAGCGCGAAAAATAAAATTCAAATACAATTATATCAATGAATACATATAAATGATGGTGTGAACTATAAACTATAAATACAAGTGTGAATTACAAAATACAAATACAAATATGAACTATATGAACTATAAAATATAAATACAAAGACAAGCGCAAACTATAAAATACAAATACAATTGTATCAGTGAATACAAAAATATAAATGATGGTGCGAAAATAGATACAATAAGTGATTGTCTTATTTTCGTTATCACCCAATACTTGTGCTTGACATTACCATATTTTTTTGAAAATACAAAAGATATAAAATAGAATTTAAAAAAAAAAAAAGAAATAAAAAAAAAAAAAAAAAAAAGAGAGAGAGAGAAAAAAGAAAGAGAAATAAAACTACAGATAGAAAAGAGAAAAAAAAAGAAAAAAGAAAGAAATGAAAAAAATAATAAAAAAATAAGAAAAGCCCCCTAAAAGGAAAAATATATGAAAAAAAAAAAAGAAGAGAAAAAAAAATTAAAAAAAAAAAAGAAAAAAAAAAAAAAAAAAAAAAAAAAAAAAAAAAAAAAAGAGAAAAGGAAATAGAAAAAAATGATGGTGAATATAAACAAAATTAGTGATTATGATGTATCATTCATCATCCATGACTTGCACTCAACGTAATGATATTTTTTAATATATAAAAATATATAAAATACAACAAAAAGGGAAAAAAATTTGAGAAAGACAAAAAACAAAAAAAGGAAATTAAAAAGGAAAAAAAAAAGCAAAAAGAAAAAAAAAAGAAAGATAAGTAGAGGATAGAGATAGAGGAGAGGAAAAACAATGAAAAAGAAAAAAGAAAAGAAAAAAAAAAGCGAAAGAAATGCTATATTGTAATTTTAAAAGTTTGGCTAAAAACACTCTCATTTTACTAAAACTTAGGCTATATTTATAAGTTTCCCAAAGATTAATACCATTCTTTCTATTTTAATTTGTTTGTCTTATTTTTCTTAATTTATTTTGAAGAATGTTTCTCTTTCTTCACAAATGGCAACTCTTTTATTTTAATTTTTTACTTAATATGTTTAAGACCAATATATTAAAGGGCAATTTAATAAATGTTATATATATTTAGTTTAAGACTTCATAATTTTAAAACCTTTACTTTCTTAAACTTCCTGACAAATCAAAATTAAAAAATAAATTAAAATAGAGAGAGTAAGTTACAACTTTATATGATATTAAGGTGAAGTTGACTGAATGTTCTGTGATATTTACGAGTTATAAGCTTGGATGGTCACTCGACTTCCTACTCACTCAACTTCGTTTTGTCTTTCAAAAGTCACTCAATTTTTCATGCTCTAGCTTTAGTGGTTATTATTTTTAGATACAAACTTTTAGAAAAATTATATCAAAAATTTATTTTTAGAATTTGATTGAGAATTCAATAATTAAATATTGATTTTTCTTTTTTTAAAATATATTTTTCTAAAAGTTTATGTAACTATCTCAATTTCTGAAAATAATAACCACTAAAAGTCACACACTCTCTCACCTCTCTTTCTCTCAAGAACCCCAATAACTGTTGCATCTCTTTGGATGAAAGATCAATGATTTTTAAACCTCTAGCATTCTCTAACCTCCGACGATCTCAAGTGTGAATCCTACATCGTTCCCTCTTTCATTCTAACTATCAATTTCCTCTCTTCGCAGGTAAAAACTTTTTTTAAAAAAAAAAGTTTAAGACTTTTTAGTTATGAACAAAAAAAGAACTTGAGTTGTCTTCTCTTTTAGTATGGGTTAACAATTTTGGGATTTGATGCTTAAAAAGGAAATAGAAAATCGAGGAAATTTAATTTATGGTATTTATTTTTCTCTTAGAATAGTGGTTATATAAATGTGGTATCTTTTCTAAGTAAAATATAATTTTTTATTATTGTTGTTGATGTTGTCTCGTACATTCAACAACAACAACAACAACAACAACAACAAACCTAGTTTATTCCCACATAGTGAGGTCATGTTGTCTCGTACATTGTTGTATAAAAAGTGAATTTGAATTTAAATTTTTTTTGAAGATGTATCTGTTGTGACCAAATTCAAATACTATTGAGATTGTGCCGTAGACTAAATTTAAGTGAATACTTACTTTGATTATATTTTTTGTTCTTAAATGAGTTCAAAAGGATAAGGGTTTTAATTGAATTCTGTTTGCTCTTAAACTACTATTGGTTTTGGTATTAATAAATGTTGGTGTTGTTGTATTGTAAGTGTTGGTGTTATTCTTGAACACTGTTGTTCAAATGATGATATTTGTGACTTATTATTTGTGTTGTTGTATTGTAAATACTGGTGTTTGTTGGTTTTGTTGGTGTTCTTGATTTCATTGATTTTGTTGGTTTTGTTGATTTTGTTGGTGTTGTATTGAGAAATGCTGGTGTTGTTAATATTGATGTATTGGTAGGTGTTGATGTTATTCTTGAAAATTGTTTTTCAAGTGGTGATATGCCTTTTTGTTGGTATTGTTGTTGGTATTCTAAATGTATATATATGGTAAAAATATTGTTAATCCCAACAGATTAGTAATATACTCTAAAAGAATAAAAATCTGTTGGAATATATTAAGTACCCATTGAGAACAACAACATCATTTGTTGGTCTACTATTATATTTTTTTTTTCAATGGATGAGTCATCTGTTGCAATGGATGGGTCATCTGTTGCATGGAGTCAAACTAGTTTTGCTACTGTTTTGATTTCTTCCAGCAAATGACCCATCTGTTGTAACAGATGAGTCATCTATTAAAAAAAAAAATAGTAGCAAAATTGTTCTGATTTCTTACAAAAAAAATGAAGAATCTGTTACAAACAGATGGATCATCTGTTGGAAGAAATAAAACTAGTAGCGAAACTATTTTGATTTCTTTCAATAATGAACTTATTTGTTGCAACAGATGGGTCATTTGTTAAAAGAAATTAAAATAGTAGCAAAATTGTTCTGATTTCTTCCAAAAGATGACCCATGTATTGCAATAGAGAAGTCATCTGTTGCTATAAATCACTCATCTGTTGCAGCAGATAGATTATCTCATGAAAATATTATTGTCTTGTATTGTATTTGTTAAATTTCTGCTATCCCTTTTCTTAATGACGCATAAATAAGTTGTATTATTTTTTATTTTTCTCTTATTTGAAAGTAAAATGGCTCCTTAAAAAAAAAGAAAGTGAATCAACTTTTGATATCAAGTAAAATATCTAAATTACAAATATTAGAAAAACTTGTTGAACAAGCCCTTTAACGAACAAATGAAATGTTACCATCAGTAGATGTACAGAAAGAGAATGAAGTATTGAATAGAGAAAATAAAGAATATATTGAAGATATTGAAGGAGGAAAAAATTAAAGGATCTAGAGATTATGTAGAAAATTAAGGAGCGGGAGATGAGAAAGAAGCTGTAGAGCAGAAAGATGAAAAGAAAAATAAGGAAGGAGATGAAATAAATAGTGAGGATAGAGATGAAAAAGAAAGTAATAAAAGAGGTGATGAGGAAGGTGAGGATGACGTTGAAAAAAGGTGAGAAAGAATATAAGGAATAAGATGAAAAAAAGTGAGAAAGAAGATAATGCTGAAAGTGGGGAAGATGCCAAAGAGAAAAATGAAAAAAATGATGAAGAGGAAAGCTCTAATGATAATGTTGGTGATGATGTCGAGATATCAACGACCGATCAACATGATGTTGTCAAAACTTTTAGTATCGACAAGTTTCAGGTGGAGATACCTATAGGTAATACTATAGATTTGAGTGGTGATTTTGTTGTTAAATTAATCATGGGAAAAACTTTTAATGATTTTAGAAAGATATTGAGGGAGGATAACAATGTATGCTTTCAAACAATTTATAATTTGTGATGGCTTTGATTTCTATGTAGTAGTTGGTTTGATAACATAATTTTTTTTATACTTTCATGTTTTAGAATTATTTTATGTAATTTGTGATGACTTAGATTTGTTTTTTGTTATAAATTTTATTTTGTTATGAATTATTTTGTTAGGTGTATATTTACAACATTATTTTCAATAGATTTATTATATCTGCTGCAACAGATGTATATTTGTTGAAAATGATCAAATAGATATAGACATCTATTTCAATAGATGAATAATATGTTTGACTATTTCCAACATACTCTAAATATGTTCTAACAGACGATTAATCTATTGCAACAGATAAATAATATGTTGAAAATAATCAAAACAGATTTAGACATCTTCTGCAATAGATTACTGATATGTTTGATTAGTTCCAACGTACTATACTTATGTTGCAAATGATTAATCAATTACAATAGATGAATAATTTATTGGAACTAACAAAATAGATATAGACATCTGTTGCAGTAGATAAAGATATGTTTGATTATTTTCAGCATAATCTACATATGTTGTAATAGATGAATAATTTGTCCCAACAAATGTTTAATCTGTTGAAATTAATCAAACGAGTATAGATATCTGTTGCAACAGATATACACATCTATTGTGACAAATAAATGATATGTTTGTATAGTTCTAACATACTCTACATATGTTGCAACAAATGAATAATCTATTGTAAAATATGTATAATCTGTTGGAAATAATCAAATAGATATAGACATCTGTTGCAATAGATATGGACATCTGTTACAATATATATTTTAACATTTTTGATTATTTCTAACACACTCTACATATATTACAACAAATGACTAACCTGTTGCAACAGACTGATCACTTTATTTAGGATGAATACACTTAATTGGACATGTAATTACTATGAATTTCATTAAGATTGCATTTGAACTTATTAAAGCTAATTACTGTTAAATAAATTTATTTATAACTAATCATGATTTAATGACGCATCACAACAAACATATGTAAAGTATATTGAAAATAATCAAATATATCACTCATCTGTTGCAACAGATGTGTATAGCTGTTTTATTATTTTCAAATGAATATTCATCTGATACAATAGATTACTAATATATTGCAATATATGTGGAGTCTGTTGGAAATAATCAAGCCTATTTGCTATCTAGTACAACATATGTCTGTATCTGTTGTAATTCGTGTTTTAAAAGGTGATACGGGGCTCGCCTCACGGAGTGGTGTAGCCAAAAATGCCTATGGTGTTATGGCAAGGTGAAAGACTCAAAAGGAAAATGCCCCAAAATTTGAGGCGTTAGCCAAAGCATTGGGGCGTTTCCCTAAGCACGAGACACAAATTAGGCGTTAGCCTAGAAATTTTACAAAGTAAAATGATTTTTACCTACTAAATCTCTAATTTAAACTTAATACTAAAATTATAGAATTGATAAATACTTAAATACTCAATCCAAAAGCAATGAAAACTTAAATGTCACATTTTTAAACGTATTTGATTGTGGATGTCAACGATTCCACTACTTAAAAGTACTCGGTGCACTTTTGTTTTCCTAGTTTCTTTCTTTCCTTTTAGTTCTTTTCAATTTGATAGCGATGCTATTTTAAGTTATTTACTTTGTTTTCTCTCTTTTAAAAAGAAATATATGATATATGGATGCATAAATATAGTGGTTGAGTAAAGGTAAGGTAAGGGTTGATTAATTATGTATTATTTTTTTGTATAAACTTGTGTTTTTGAGGATATATATAGTTTATTATATGAAAGTTGACTTTATCTATTAGTTGTATTATGTGGCTTTGTTTATTATTATTTTTTCTTGAAGAGTTTTAGATATATATATATATATATCTTTCACTTTTTTTTTAATAATTTTGATGTAGTTTAACTTTTTATGGTGATTTATCTCTTTCAAAAATATTTATTTTAACTATATCAATTTATAAAATATTAAAAATTAATGAATTAGTAGGTCTTACGCCCCATTGTGAAACACCCTGGGTTCCTCGCCCTTAGAAAATTTTCTAGATTTCTGACCTCTGGATAAGATACGACTAGGGGAAATGACTCTTACATAGGGATATGAGTGGTATGGGTTAGTCGTATGTTGACCAGTATTGGTTGGTGGGTTGAATTTTATTTCTAGAATGGATACGAAGGTATGAGTCTTATCGGTGGACACGGGTTGTATGGTTTGGGTCTTTTCTTCACTTAATCTTAGACTTGCTAACTTAAGTAGGATCTAAGTACGAGTGGCTCACTATGAGCCATAAGACAGGGTACGAGTCTTACCATAGACTCGTATGGTGGGCAGTGTTCAATCCTCTTTAAATTCTATTCTGCTAGGGGTGCGTATCATGAGTACTAGTCGTATACTTGGATACAACATGGTTTAGGGTAAGTCGTACCTCTGACAGTATTAGGTCCAAGCGAGATGGCCTTGGGTACGAGTGTTAGGTACCACTCGTATTGAAGGGTACAACTGGTATGGATAGTCGTATCCCTTTGACGGGATTTTGGTGTAGTTTAAGTGAAGGCAATCTGGATATTTACCCACTTAACCTAATATGTCCCCCTGACTTTTAACTCACTTGTAAGGTTATTTTCCCTATTATTATAATCATTAACACTTAGAAAACACTCTTAAATCCTCTGTAAAGTTCTTGGGCAAGAAAAGTTAGGGTTTCATCTTAAGGATTAATTTGGGGCTTGTGTTGGTGATTTCTCTTTATCATCTTTTTAGTTTAAGGCATGTACTCTTATGTAATTGTTATTTCCAATTAAAGGCATGGTTTTATACAATTTTTTCATGTCTTGATTATTGTATGGCTTTGGGTTTTCAAATATAATTTGGGGGTTTTGGTTATAAATGCTTGGTTGTGATTTTCCCATGTTTTAATTATGCTTTTATATGAATCAATGGTGGTTTTGGATAATTGGATTGCAAGGGAATGGTTATTGGTAATTGGAATTGGTTTTGGAAATACTATGCCCCCAATATGTTTGATAAAATGCCTATGAGAATGCTTATACTATAATATTAGATTTTCAATGGAAATTATGCATGGTGTAAACTTGGTAATGGAACCCGAAATGGTTAAATGGTTTGGAATAGACAAAATGGAATGATTTTGGATTTAATAATCATTCTTGTGGGGTACAATGGGATCCCCCAAGTAATCATAATAATGGAACACTTTAGGGTACATGGGACTCCCCCAAGTTAATTGGATAATGTTATCTATGGGTACATGAGAATCCCTTGATCTCAAAAAGATTTGGCTAGGGATAATAATTGCAATTTACAGTCGATATGAAGATAACACTATATATATCCTCGGTTAATAACAATGGTTTGGTTGGTTAGAAATGGTTTTAATTAGGCAGTAAAGGCGGGGTGTGATAGCTAACCATGAAGGTAGGAGTCCAACGGATGAGCACTGGAAACTCATATTTTCCAACATGAGGGGTAGAGTGTGGAGACTGTTTTATGATACTATGAGGTACACGAGAATCCTATAAGTACATTGTACATATGTATCATGGAAAGTAAGGGTACTTGGGAATCCCTTATCTTATGGTATCTCTGATTCGTGCGGCTACACGACTTGGGGCCCGTTCAAGGGGTTACACTAGATCCATATAGCCCGTGGGTAGTTAAGGACGGTTAAGCTACACATACCTAGGTTAATGGTTTTAAATGCATGCTAAAACAGGTTTCCTTTTTTGGCATAGTTATATATATGTATGTATTGTTGGTATACATATGGATGGCTTACTTGGTTTTATTAAATGACATTATTTTATCCTTATCCTGAGTTTATGCTAGCATTCATCCACTAACCCATCTTCGAGCGACTATATCCCCATGCGATGCATGAACCAACCGTTCTACTCCTCTTTCTTAGCAATCAGACTTTAAGATCAACTTTTTTATTGAAGTGGTGATCTTTTATCTTTCCAGAAGACTCCATTTCATGGATGTTGTTTCATACTTTGGTTTATTTATGGATATTGATTTTGTATATGGTTGGGGGCATATCACAACCAGATTTCGGTACTCTTTTGTTTAGCGGCTTTTGTGATACTACTAGGGGTTGTATAAGCGGGATCAGTATTGGTGCTAGCCTTGGTATTGGAATTAGTATTAGTATTGGGTCTGATATCATAGGACTAAATTTTTCACTGTTCCATCCTATTTTATTTTGAGATTATATATAAATATTATGGAACTCATATGGTTATGATTTGGATTATGGTTTGGTTGGTATTGGCTATCGATTAGGTATCAGATGGTTGAACTCATTTGGGTGGCACGGATATAGACCTATCCCATAGTCTTGGATTATGTAACAACACTATCTTGTTATATGTTCAGAATTCATCCGACTCAAGGTATACACTGGATGGTTAGGTTGGGTATTAGGGATGGTCCCCGGTCCTGGCTGGACTTAGGATGCCCATTACGACAAGGCCCCCGATTGGGTCGTGTCGCATTGCCTCAGTACTTATACTTAGCCTCGTACTATGTAGAATGACTTACCCAATGCCTCCGCTTTAAAAAAACACTGATTGCAATAAATTTGTATATCTTTTTGATTATTTCAAACATATTATTAATCTTCCACAATAGATTATTCATCTATTACCATATATGTAAAGTCTGTAGAAAATTATCAAATATTTAAACATCTGTTGCAACGAATGTCTATATCTATTTTATCATTTCCAACAGATGGATAATATGTTGCAACAAATGGACATCTATTGCAACATAATTAATAATTCTAACTGATTTTACATATGTTGCAACAAAAGTTGTTCCCACACATACAACAAAGACTGAACCATAAATAAAATTATATTTTATATAATAAATATCATACATTAACAACTAAATTTATCAAGTTCATAATAAAACCAACAACACTACTAATTGCTATTAAAATAATTATGGAGCATTTCGATCTAGGCATAATTTTTTTTTGTGTCCAATCATCTTATATATGGGCCACTTATTTTTTTTATCTTTGGAAATGATTCCCCGACTCCATACATCCTCTTCATTTGCCTTCTTCTCGATTTTCTAGGGCCAACATATGAAGGAGGTAGTTCTCTCTCTAAAATTTCTCAAGGAACAATCCACAAATCTTCAGGAGGTACCTGATTAATTTTCTCATAATATGCAATTATGTGTTTTTTCAATGAATATATGGAGATGATTACTCATAAATCTGATTTTCAAAATGTGCACTATATTGATCCTGAAGCATTGTCAGAATATGTGGACAAGGTATTTTATCTAAGTGAAAAACTTTACATATTTTGTTTAAAAAAATAAAATTGGGCTAAAGCCCATTTAATAAAATAAAAGGGTCACTTTTTACATCCAAAAGGCCAGACCTAAAAGTGCCCTGGCCCTAATCCAAAAACAATATCAATCAACAACAAATGGCACTAAGTCAAATTAGGAAAGTTATTTGTCTTCTCAACTAACTTTTTTTTTTCTTCATCTTCTCGAATGCTCTGAAAGCTTTGATTCAGAATTGCGGTTCCTTTACCACTGCAGACTATTTAGAGATTAACACCTAGTTCTTCTCCTTTCTTTCTAAGCTAAGTATTAAACCTTTTGGCTTCCCCCCCCCCCCCCCCCCCCCCCCCCGCCCCGCTTGATGGGTTGAGCTTCAGGGGAATCTAATACCACCACCAAAGCTAGAAGATAGATTCGAGTGAACTAAGGTCCCAAAACTAATAGCTATGTTAGTGTTATAGATTATTCATATCCATATCTAGAGATTTCCTATTTAGATTTGACGTAGCTGCTGTTTGAATACTCAAACCAATGACATCCCAAAATCTCACTAGATGTAGGTGTTGTATTTAAAGAAAATCGTTTCCAACAACAACTAAAATCATTTCCATAGAGAATCCCTGATATGTTTAGTGTTTAACCTTCTTACCCTTCTTTATTTCTTTGAATCTGAGGCTAATCTGCAACTGACTTTTACTTTATTCTAAGACGGAGTAAGTTCAAGTTGAGATCATTTGCAAGACCCAAGTATCACTTTAATCCTAATCGATATATACGAAGTGTTGAAGCATTTTTTTCAACTAATTGTGTTTTGTTGCCATCTCTGTTATTAATTTGTGTATGCACTTTGTGTTTGCTATGGTTGTTGTTGTCTTTATGCCTCATTGAATGATTCTTCTAATATTTGGGGTCCCAGTATTGTCCATATTAATGATATATCTTTCTCCCACCAGTGCTTGTTCAAGACTTCTGTATTCAAAATCACCTACAAAATCAAAAACTAGGTTTGTAGAAAAATTAGCTATAGTGTTACCTTCCCTGAGGGAATGTACCACTCTAACTAACATATTTTTTATCAATGACCTAATGGAGTTGACCACTATTGCCACACTCCATGGGGCCTCCCATTGCAGATTATGAATTTGCACCATGGTCCAAGAATCACTCCTAAGTTATTTGCCTAATAGAATTAATTCTGTAGTATTGTAGACATTTCTTAATAGCTATAGCTTCTGCCACCAAACTAGTGGTATCCTTAGTTCTAGAATCTTTTTCCACCACTAGATCACTATTTTTTGATTTCTAATACAGAAAGAAATTGAACTAGGACCCATATTATCTTTTGATGTATCATCAGTATTTTGCTTTAACCAACCAGTTTTAAGAGGTATCCATTTAATCACTTTAAACAAAAAAGAAGAGACTCTATAATTTTGCAACTCATCAATTATGTTAACCCACTTTCTTCCTGCTATCATTCCGAACCTGAGCTTAATAAACTTGGAAATAGCATCACTAACTTTCTATATGATCTTTCTTTCATGTTAAGAACCTCCATGTAGTAATGTATTACTTATTTTCCAAAAGAACCAGAGAAAGATAATAGGAATAACACTAAACACAGTTTTCATTCTATATTTCCCACCTTGATTTATCCATATCCTTGCACTGCCTCAAATTTAGTCTCTGGTCCACTATACTAGTTACTCTACAATAGTGATTCCACACCCTTTCAATAGTCTCACCTTTGAGAATAAGGTGATTGATTGTTTCTCTTTAAGGATTTCTACAACAAACACATTTTTTAGTGATATCAAAGTTCCTGTTATGCATTAAGGCAGGCAGCATCCTTTTCCATATACTTTAGGTTAAGAAAGAGAATATAAATGGTAAACCTTTATCCAAATTTCCCTTAAATCTTCATTCTCATTAGCTCTTTGCTTTAGTAATTCCCAAGCACTTTTAGTAGTGAACTTACCTATACTATTCATGGTCCACCAGGGTTTATCCATTACATCTTTATAGCATACAAAACCTATGTTATCTATGACATGACTTACTACATGGCTTACAACTTTATTCTTCATAACTTTATAATTCCATCCACCTTCACTAAGGAATTATGTAATATCAGCCAATGGATGGTATGTTTGGACCTCATATTGGTGCATAAAATATGGACCTGTAATCGTCCAATTGTCAAACCAAAATAGTAGATGAGCTACCTTTTGGCTTCAACCAAAAGCATTGTTCTATTTTGTCTCTGTTATCCAGCATAGCCTTCCATACTTGGGATCCTCCTCTCCAGTGTACCATTGTAGGAACCTATTTCATACAATACTTATTCCACAAAAAAATTATCCATACGTTACTTTGAGTCCTAAACCTCTACCACAACTTAGCATGTACAGCCTGAGACATATCGTTAGGGATCTGAATACCAAACCCCCTTCCTAATTGGGTAGACAAAGCTTATTCTAAGCATCCCAATTCTTGCTTTTTCGTGCTTCTTTATTTTTCCAAAAGAATTTAGCAAATATCCTTTGTAATTCTTTTAGAACACTTTTAGATGGAAGGATTACTGATAGAACATATAATGGAATAATTTGTAACACATTTTTTATAAGAACTTCTTTACCTCCATTAGACAGCAACCTACTCTTCTAAGCTTAAAGTCTACTTCAATTCAGCATAATGCTATTTTTTCTTGGAGTGTGATAAAGGAAATCCTAGATATTTTAGTGGAAATAACCCTTTAGTTATCCCTGTATCTTGTTCAACCTATTGTAACTCACAGTAGGAGTATTCTGATACATATAGAAAAAACTCTTGTCCTTATTCACCTTTGACCAGATTCTAGCTCATATTCATGAAAAATCTTTATTATTTTCTCAACGGAATTGTCTTGAAGATGAGAAAATAATTGTATTACAGTATAAGCTAAACATTTTAAGTTAGAACTCTAATTTTTCATACAATACCCCACAAACAAAGAGTCATCAAATAAATGGTTAAGTGCCCTTGCCATCACCTCAACAGATAAAATAAAGAGTGTAGAAGATAGTGTGTCTCTTTGTTTAACTCCCCTAGTAGAGTGAAATAAGCCAATTGTAATTTTTTTGAAATCAACCTCCAAATCACATCTACCAATTTATTTGAGAAGCCCACTTTTCTCCATTAAGAAGAACCAAGATACACTATCATACACATTAGACGTGTCCAATTTTAGAACCATATTAGAAGGCTTTTCTCTTTTCCCAATGTCTGTGATCATGTCTTGGGTAAGAAGAACATTTTAAACTATACTCCTACCCTTAACAAAACCTGATTGATTTGGGGAAATCAATCTAGGTAAAATACTTTTTGATCTATCATGCACTGATGTGCTATAAAAATATTACACTTTCTATGCTTAAAACGAGGAAGATATGCAAGTTTTTGAGGTTATTTTGTTAGATATAATACATTTTGGGTATGTTTTATATGAAATCATGTTGTGGATGCTAAGTTCATGAAAACTATGAAAAAGGTTTTTTTGGATACTTTTTGGAGTAATTATGGATATTTGGGATACTTTCCATCTTATTCATGATAAAAGCATGTTTGTGAATTAAAAACAAGCTGAAAAGATGACTCCTAGCACTTACTAAGTTAACATGTGAACTACAAGTAGGACCTATGGACCACAAGTAGGCAAAACAAGTGCCATAATTCCGAAATTTCGATAGTTGACCTACAGGATTTTTGAATCTTGGTACCTGTGCCCTATACCTTTGCCCACCCTGCTGACCGTAGGTACTAGCTGCGCCAAGGGTCAGGGCATAAGTGCAGACCACATATGGCCACCGACCTTATTTTCTCCTATTTTATTTGGGTTTTAGTTGTAGGGTTTCCTCATGTAGTATAAATACCCTTTATGAATTTTTAGTAGGAGTTATGCACTTTTGATACTCACAAATATATTTTAATACCAAGATTCAATTTTGATCTTAGGATTCTCTTGTATTGACTTCAATTTAATAATTCAGTTATGGCTGTGGGTTTTTATACTTCTTATCATTGTGATTTCATCTATTCTTTCAATTTTAAATGTCATTGATTTCTTCACAAGCATGTGCAGCTAAAAACCCATAGCTAGGGTTGTGGAAACCTTAGCAGATTGATGAAGTAGGGTAAGTGCAATTATCGAATTAAATCGATACCCATGTCATGCATTGTTTTATCTTCACTATAATAGATTTCTTAGTGATTGAAAACATTAGGATCCTACCTAGATTATTGATACTTACTCCAAAAGTGGAGTAGTGAAAAGGAAAAGATAATGACAACAGTAATTTGGAGTTTAACTGTCAATCCACGCTTTTAGGTTTTATCTTAGTAAGATGGTTAGGTTTCATCTAATGACTAGAGACTTAAAAGGTTATCTGGGATCAAGATAAGGGTTAGTAAAGTGACATCCTAAGACTAAAAAGGTGAAATCCTTCTGCTCTTCCAAAAGTCTGTAGAAGGTACATAACTTATCTATTCTGCATGCTAGGTATCGGGTTGGTTCAACAAAGCACAATAAACCTACGTAGTTGAGAAGCCAGGGGAACATAATCTTAGTGTTCACTTATTATTGAGTAGGACCAATGTTGATACTTTTTACTAGTTCAACACTGATACTCAAACCCCCCAACCCCTCCCTTTACTTTTCCATTTTAGCCTGCTGATTACAATAAATGAGAGCAGTGAATCCATGTATTCCCTTGGGATTTGACCCCAACTTTTTTGGGTTACTATATTTTAACAGTGACCGTATCATCTTCTAAGGGAAGGTGTAGTTTGGATGTCATCAAAATTTTGACGTCATCAAAATTTTAGCGTCATTGCCGGAGAATACGTTATTGATTTATGATTTGAAGTTGTTGTAGTTTTTGGGTTTTTTTTTTGTTATTACTTGGGTATACGCCGATGTATGCCTAGTAGGACTGTGAAAGAAAAAAATATGCTTTGTCTCCCCCTTATCTCGGAGGAGCTTAACGTATAGCTCGATAGGCAGAGTTAGCCTAGAAGAGTCGGACAATAGACTGCCAAGCTGTACTCGGCAGAAATCAGAATAGAGTCAGAGGAGGCCGACCTCAAGTTATCTTAATATATTTGTATGTTCAGTAATATGAAAATAATGAAGAAGATCTGGGATATATTGATCCGGAGGAGATTAGAGCCATTATCCCCCTATTTTTGTCCCCAGATGTCAAGTTCAACATTTCTAGTGCTATGATTCAGCTCTTATACTTGAAGGGTGTACTTGAAGGGTTGCCTACAGACAACGTAAACGTAGATCTGGTGAATTATATTGGGATCTACACTTTGTATACCATACCTAGGGTAGATCAAGAGGCATTGATACTGAGCTTATTTCCCTTCTCGCTTACTGGAGAAATATCTTTATGGCTAGGGGAACTTCCAAAAGGGTCTATCACTAAATAGAGTGAGTTATGGAGAAAATTCTTAAATATGTTCTTTCCTTCATCTAGGGTTTTGTAGCTCAAGGATGAGATTCATAACTTTGGGTAGCTACAGTCAGAATCTATGTATGAGGCATGGTTCAGGTTCAAGAAAAATCTCATGGTGCCTAACCACTGGATTTTAGGGACAAGCATATTGGAAATCTTATATAGAGACCTAACTATTAGTTCTAGAGAAATTATAGACACTTTCTCTAGAGGAGCCTTCATGAGATTATGATGGGATATGGCTTCGAGTAGTATGTATCAGATCTCATAAACTAACCGAGGGTGGAAAACTTGGGAGGTTGAGAAAGGATCTGACATTTATCCTATTAGAGCTTCTGGTGAACATAGAGTAGCTGAGGATGCTGTAGATCAAGAGACCTTACTATTGAGGACAGACATTGGTAAGTTGGCCAAACACATTGCAAAAATAAATTATGCAAAGAGTATTACAGTAGGGGCATAGGGTGCGACTTTTAGGGTGCATAAGTCTGAGTTAGAGAAGGAGGCAAAGTATGTGGATCATCAGTTGGTGGGTTTCCAATCCCAAAGACAAAGGAATCAAGGTCAAAACTATGATGATAGAGACAAATACACTCCACCTGGCAGACTAAATGTAGAATCAAGAATAGAAGAGATGTTGGCTAAGCTGATAAAGGGTCAAGAGAGTTAGGAAATTTTTCTTAAAGAACTCAAGGCCCATGTTTCAAGATTGAACTAGAAGGTTGAATCACATTAAACTGTTATTAATAAGTAGGAGCAGCAGTATGGGTAAATCTCAACCACTTTGGCCCATCATCAGGAAGGTGTACTTCCTACTAATAAGGTGCTGAATCCTCTAACACCGTTTCATTGTCTTGCTATTAACACGAGGAGTGATTACCCACCAGATGAGCATTTTTTTCCTGCTACTAATGAGTTAAATAAGGATAAATATTGTTACAGATGAGCCACCTGAATTTGAATTTGAGAAGCTAACTTGTAGTGATGATAATTTGTGAGTGATGGCGAGGAAAACTAGGTAGCACAAGAGCTCCAAGATATGGTACAACAGTTTAGTGCAGATTTTCATGCACTATCAGCAGAAAAGATGAGAGACCCAGGTTGGGTAGACCTTTCTTGTCCACTGGTCGGGTGTTGACCGATATGGACCTAGAGAAGATAATTTCAAATGGAATAATGAGCAAATAGTGTTGAATATATGCATGACAGCTCAGCAGCCCGATGATATGAGAGTGGTAGTAGTGATTGATGCAGTGGATAATAATGTAGTTGTAGTGGATGTACTTATTGAGGAGAGATTAGGGGTAGAATCGCTAGCAGCAGTGATCATAAACTTTGAGAGTGATGAGATAAATGAATATAATAAACTGGTTCATGCATTATATGGCATAGGTACTTACAAATATGCCCCTATGAAGCTGGATCTTAACTTAAAGAACAGAACTATACCTCTTGCAAGACCATCGATTGAAGAAACACAAGTATTGGAATTTAAGGCCCTCCCACTTTATTTACAGTGTGTATTCTTGAGGGACAATAAAACTTTATCGATATTTATTGCGGCAGATTTGGTAAGAGCATAGATGGACCCTTTGATATCAGTGTTAACAAAATTCAAAAGAGCTATTGGGTGGACCATTGTAGACATTGTAAATAAAATTCAAGAGAGCTATTGGGTGGATCATTGCAGACATTGTAGGAGCGTCAAAGACAATTGAATCCTACTATGCTGGAGGTAGTACAAAATAAGATAATCAAATGGTTAGATACTGGAGTAGTTTTTCCCATTGCAGAAAACAAGTGGGTGAGCTCAGTTCAATGCATGCCAAAGAAAGAAGGAATAATAGTGGTTTTAAATAAGAAGAAATAATAAGTACCAATGAGGCTAGTGACCGGTTAGAGAGTATGCATGGACTACTTTAAGTTGAATAAGTAGACACAAAAGACCACTTCTCTATGCCATTCATGGATCAGATGTTGGACATATTAGCAGGAAGGGATTGGTATTATTTTATTGATGGGTTTTCGAGTTACAATCAAATCATGATTGCTCCCAAAGACCAAGAAAAAACAACTTTCACTTGCCCATATTGGACCTTTACATTCAAAAGGATACCGTTCAGCTTATGTAATGCGTCGGCTACTTTTTAGAGATATATGATGTCCATATTCTCAAACATTGTGGACGACACTATTGAAGTAGTCATGGATGAATTTTCAGAGGTTGAGGACTCATTTGATGACTGTTTAGCCTATTTAGCCAGTGTACTGCAGAGATATGAAGAGTGCAACTTGATACAAAATTGGGAAAATGCCACTTTATGGTGAAAGAAGGTATCATTATAGGGAACAAGATCTCCAAGCATGGTATTGAGGTGGAAAAAGAGAATATTGAGGTAATTGAGAAGTTGACACCACCAGTGTCAGTTAGAGTCATATGGAGCTTTTAGGGTCATGTAGACTTTTATAGGAGGTTCATCAAGGAATTCCCTAAAATTGAAAGTCCTCTATCCAAACTTTTAGAGAAGGATGTAAAATTTCTATTTTATGATGCTTGTCTCAGGGATTTCAAATGTCTAAAGGAACGGTTGATTTCAGCGCCCATTATTGTGTCTCCTGACTAGTCTGAACCTTTTAAGGTAATATATGATATGAGTAGAATGGCCTTGGGAGTTTTTCTAGGCTAAATAAGATAAAAGATACTGCATCCTATCTACTTTTCCAGTAAAGCTTTAAGGCCCACACATAAAAATTATACTGTTATAGAGCAAGAGCTGTTTGTGGTGTTTTTTGCTTTAAAAAAATTTTGGTTTTACATAATTGGGACTAAGTTCATAGTGCATACTGACCATGCAACCTTGAGATACTTGACATCAAAGAAAGATGCCTAACCCAAATTGATTCATTGTGTTCAATTGTTGCAAGAGTTTGATTTTGAAGTCAAGGACCAAAAAGGGAAAAAAATCAAGTTGTTGATCATTTATCCAGACTTGAGGAGGAGACCATACAAAAATTAGGGATAATATTCAGATAAATGATATTTTTCCTAATGAAAAAGTGTTGGCAGCATCTCAAGCTTTGATTCCCTTGTTTGCTGATTTTTCCAACTATTTGGCAAGCGATCTTGTCCCAAAAAATCTATCCTTCCAGCAGTGATAGAGATTTATGTACAGGGTAAGGAAGCTCTTTTGGGATGAGCCATATTTTTTTAGTATCTGCACTGATGGTGTGACTCAGAGATGCATTCCAGAGGTGAAGATAATGAGCATTCTGGAAGCTTGTCATTTTTTACCAGTTGGGAGTTACCACAGTGGAACACAGACAACCCATAAAATTCTACAGTGTGGGTTTTACTGGCCTTAAATCTATAAGGATTCTCATTATTTTGCAAAATCCTATGACCAATGTTAGCGTCAATGTAATATTTCACAGTGCCAGGAACTCTGCATGACACCTAATCTAGAGTTGGAGTTGTTTGATATATGGGGGATTGATTTGATAGGACCATTTGTAAGATCCTATGGTATGAGATACATTCTGGAAGAAGTTGTATGTATCAAAATGGGTAGAGGCAGTTGCACTTCCAGACAATGAAGGTAGAAGCATCACCGCCTTTTTGAAGAGAAACATCTTTTCCTGCTTTGGCACTCCACGTGCAATTATCAGTGATGGTGATCACACTTCTTCAACCACTTGTTCAAAGAATTACTTGATAGATATGGTTTAAGGCATAAGGTGGTGACACCTGACTATCCTCAGACAAGTGGGCAAGTAAAAGTCTCTAATAGAGAGATAAAGTCCATATTGGCGAAAACTATGAATGACAATGGGACTGACTGGTCTACATAGTTAGATGATGAATTATGGGCCTATCAGATAGCCTATAAAAACCCCATAAGTGCCTCTCCATATCAGCCTATGTGTGGAAAAACATGTCACTTACCGGTTGAGCTTGAGCATAAGGCACTATGGGCGTTGAAAAGGTTAAATTTTGAGTAGCATAATGGAGCAAAGTTGAGGCTAAGCAAGATGAATGAGTTGGATGAATTTCGACTCTGTTCTTATGAGAGCTCGACCATATACAATATAATAATGAAGTTGTATCATGACAAAAAGATTAAAAAGAGAATATTTAAACCCAGTGATTTGGTCTTGTTATATAATTCAAGACTATGCTTGTTCCCTCGAAAATTGAAATCAAGATGGACTGGACTATTCATTGTGGTTAAGGTGTTTCCATATTTGGATATTGAGATAAATCATGATAGACATATCTTATTTAAAGTGAACAGGCAACAAGTGAAACACTACATGGGAAACCTGGAAGAAGTAAGAGTTTGTGCTGAAATAGACCTTGGCAAAGTTTCAGTAGCCAAGGTAACTGAGTCGTGCTATGATTTGGAGAAAACCCAAGGTACACGGATGCCTAGTGTGTCCAAGGTATGTTCTCACTTCTCTCCAATTTACTTTATTTTAGCATATTAAGGACAATACATAAGTTTTAGTTAGGGGTGTGCATACCATGCTATTGCGGATTTTTGTTACCGTGCTTTTTTCCTATCGGCTGCAGTATGGTTGCAAAATTAACATATCTAGGATAATTTTATTTTGTATTGTGTTTTGTTTTGTACTGTGTTGTATTTTGTGTAATTAGAGGATTTTTACGTATTTAGGGAAATAGTCATATTTTGGATTGATTTTGGATATCCCTCTAAATTTTTATGTTTTAGAAATGTGTGGATGTATATATGTGTGAGCATTGTGGATTTTGTTATGAAATTAGGATTAGGGACATGATAATCACTTGCTAACAATTTCATAAGCTAGATAGGTAGTAGTTGGTAATATTGACTCTGTGCCACGTGTGTGTGAGATTCTACCTAGTTCTCTTGGTGTTAGATTCAGAACTTTCCTGGTTAGTCTTGCCTAGGTTGAAAGATAGTCCACTTTTAGCCTAAATTACCTTCCATGTGTAAATGATATCCCTTGATCCCTATTTTGAGTCTTATAAGGCTATTTTTCTTGTTTCATCATTCACCTTCCCAATTATAATACAATGAACCTATTATGGCCCTGGTCCTCCTTGGACGTTGTACAACTCTGGCTATCATAGGGGTGTGTAGTGTAAAATGGGTATGTAGAAAGGTAATGTATAGGGCTGGGTATGGTAGCAAAAACAAAAATAAAAGAAAAATTGTGCAAAAGTAAAAAAGAAAGAATAAAAGACCACACCCAACCTAAATGTGCAATGAATAATAACAAGGAAGAACTAAGAGTGGACTAAAAAGGAAATTGGCTAGTATGTGAGACCCCAAAGTTAGTGTAGTGCCAAGGAGGCTTAGTTACTTGATATGTCCATATGTACCATACTAGCCCCCAAGCCTATATTACAAGCCTAGGAAAGTCCTATAGTGATCCTAACTTGACTATCTAAATACCAAAGTAAAGAAAATAAGGGCAGGCCTATGGTATTTGATGCACATTGGTTGGAACTTCTCTTTTGAGTATGAGTGTCTCTTGACAGTCCCTTCATTGACATGCATTATTTCATAAAAGTGAGTGGAACATCTTTGTTGTGAGGGCACTTGAGTCATATTGCTAGCTATTTGCTTGTTTTGGGTAGTGTAACTTTTACATAAACATGGTTTATGTTGCTAATGTAATTCTATACCTTGATCCCATTGTGTCACGTTGTTGTTTTTCATGTTCATACACAATTGGTTTTGAAAAGCGAGATAGGAAGGGGATGTTGTAATTTGAGTTTAAAGTGCTGACTGATTGCCTTGAATAACTTAGATTCTCCTAGTTAAGTGTCATTTTTTTTATTGTGTTTTTTTTCCTGAGGACATGCAAACATTCTAAGTTGAGGGTTTTGATGTTCTATAGAAATATAGCACTTTCGGCAATTAAAACGAGGAAAATTGGCAAGTTTCTAAGGTTATTTTTGTTAGATATGATGTGTTTTGGGTATGTTTTGCAGAAAATCATGTTGTGGATGCTAAGTTCATAAAAATATGAATAAGGTGTTTTTACCTGTTTTCTGGAGAAATTATGAATGTGCAGGATACTTTCCAGCTTGTTCGTGATCAAAACATGTTCAAGAATTGAAGAAAAGCTAAAAATATGATTCCTGGTACTTACTAAGTTAACATGTGGACTGCAAGTAGGACCTACGGACCACAAGTAGGAAAGACAAGGGTAAAAAGTCCAAAATCTCGAGAGCACACCTACAGGATTCTTTGAATCCTGGTACCTGTGCCCACTCTACTGACCACAGGTAATACCTATGTCCAGGGTCAGGGCACAAGTGTAGACCACATTCGTCCACCGACCCTATTTCTCCTATTTCATTAGGGCTTTAGTTTTAGGGTGTCCTGATGTACTTTAAATACCTTTTATGTGTTTTTAGTAGGAGTTACGCACTTTTAATACTCACAAACATATTTTGATTCCAAGATTCGATTTTGATCTTAGGATTCTCTTATATTGACTATAGTTGATTAATTCAGTTACACTTATGAGTTTTTATACTTCTTATCGTTATGATTTCATCTATAATTTTGATTTTGAATGTTATTGATTTCTTCAAAAGCATGAAGAACTAAAAACCCATAGCTAGGGTTGTGGAAACCCTAGCAGATTAATGAAGTATGATAAGTGCTATTGCTGAATTGAATGGATACCCATGGCACACAATGCATTATCTTCTCTATAATAGATTTCTTAGTGGTTGTAAATGTTACGATCCCAAGGCATGCCCTTTTTTTTTACTTATGCATTATGATTCCAAGGCATGCCCTTTGTTTTTACTAATGCATCTTTAATCTTACTAGGTCTCATGAATCACATTTTCCAAGAACAGTTAAGAAGTTTATTTTAGTGTTCTTTGATGACATATTGATTTATAGCTAGAGTTTAGAAGGTAATTTGCAGCATCTTAAGATCATTTTTGAATTTTTCACGACCCGAACCAGGGCCTAGAAATGACGGGTATCTCAAGTCCATTGAGGACCAAAGACCACCCTTTTTGCCTAGTCAAACAAAACATAATACACTAGTCAGTAGATGAATTACAAACATACAAAAAGATATAGTAAATAGCAAATCAAAGTCTGAGAATGTCAACAACCAATACCCAGTCCATAGTAATCCACAAAACCTTAATCCCAGAAAACAACCTATGTCGGGATATGCCCCCGACCCTGATAATGACAATGACAATAACAATGATAATGTAGTGAAGTCTTCAATTCTAATCAATGAAAGAGTTTAAGAGAGTGTTTGTCATTGATAAAAGTTGGAAATAATGGCATGAGGTGTTTTATATGCGTGGGGTCTAAGTAGGTGAAGTGGGAAATGTCCAAAGTGCCCTTAATTAAAGTTGAAAAATTATCGCCAGTGACTACGGGTCACTATACGACTCTAGCATCACCCAAAACCGGGCCATGTCGTATGGGCACCACAAGCACACATATACCAGAGGCCGCCCCGTAACCCAACCTAACCATCAACAATAATCAAGAAGGGTCAGATACAATCCAACCATAATAATAAGATAGTGAAAATGTGATTGAGTATCAAGGCTTACCAAGACCAACCATTTCATAATTATCAATATACTAGCCCAATATGCCCAAGTCCACAGTCATCCACAATACCTCTGTACAAACCAAAGTTTAGAAATGTATTCGTCGGGACAAGCCCCCGGCGATAGCCAAACCAAGTAAAAATAAACTAAGTCTAAAGAGAAGAGACCAAGGATTAATGTCTTTAAAAGTAAGGTCAAATCACAAACCACTTCGATCCACTAATCATTGTGCAGGAAAAGAAGATGATGCTCCGGCCCCTATGTCGCATGGGGACATAGCATCCGGACATGGTTAGCGGTTGGAATACTAGCATGTAACTCAAGGGTAAGGATAAAATAACATCATCATTTAATAACAAGTAAATATATTATCATTATTCATATTGATACACTTATCCTTACATGTAGGCATTTCACATGCTAATCAAGAGACCAAGGCTCAACTCATTCTTGAACATATACTTATACACATGGATATACACAACAAGATCATATTATTCCACAAGGGAAAATGACTTAGCATGCATTCTCAAATCTTAATTCATGAGATATGGAATGAAGGACTTCCTAACCTTCCACCCTTATATTTTAGCCATATAGGGTTTCTACGTTACAATAGGTAGATGACACGGACATCGAACCAACACATCTTATATGATAGGTGGACACAAATCACAAACCAACATACCTCTTACGATGAGTAGACATGAGCCACGAACTGACGTACCTAACATGGTAAGTGGACTTGGACCACAAACCAACACGCCTTGTATGATAAGTGGACTTGAACTACAAACCAACACGCTTTGTATGGTAAGTGGAATTGGACCACAAACTAATATGCCTTGTATGGTAAGTAGGTCTGGACTACAAACCAATACACTTCATATGGTAAGTAGACTTGTACCACAAACCAACTTCCATGATGAGTAGACTCAAACTACAAATCGACACACCTCCTATGGTAAGTGGACTCGAACCAAAAACCAAAACACGTCTTATATCATCAACAATCGACATTTGGACTCTAGCCCTCCTTAATCACGTATCAACATTAATACCATTGAACACATAAGGACTCAAACCCATTTAAGTTATTCTAGCCACTAAGGCTACATATCAACACCATAGAAATCCACATGGTCTTTTCCGACCCAAATTAACCATTAATCGTATATATAAGCCCAAGGCCTTAGTTCATAACACGATGCAAGTTCATTTATTGTCCCAAAGACCTCTACATACTAATCATTCCTCATTACTATCCTCATACACACCTTTTTTATTCAAACACAATTCAAGTTCATGCTTTAGGGACTATGACCCATTTGGCCAGCCACTATCAAGGACATCCCCTTACTCCTCGAATGACCAACAAGGCCTCTATCAAATCTTTATCAAGCATTCACATTCATTAACAACATCTTATCTCATTCATTTCCACTAGACCAATACCATAGATACACATTTGACCTTCATAAAACCATTTAACCACTAGCCACTCCAATGGACTAAATGCCTTGATTTAATTCATCATCAATTCACTTTAAGGTCATAATGATCCACATAAATATTCACATTTCATTAGCAAGCTTATACCACATTCTCACCATATTTTAGTTTAACACACTATTCAAAATTCGCATCCATGCTTAGGGGCTTCTATCCCTTATTAGTCATTAACCCAACAAGATCATCAATTAAATAATACATGGCTCTAAATACCTTCACAATATCAATGATAAACATTCATGCTTATTGGGACACAACCCTAATTCAAAACATCACCAATATGTAACTAGACAATTCACTTAGACATTTTTACAAACACCTTGTGTACATACTTTTAACAAGGCTATTTTCATGGTAAAAATAATCAAGATTAGGGTTACTTAAGACCCTCATGTTAAAAAACATACAACAAGAATCCACATATGAAAATCATCATCAATAACACAAATAAACAAAATTCTAAGTAGGAGTCATCATTTTTCATCATTTAACAACAAAACCCTTTTTATTTGATTTCAAAACCACCAAGTACACTTACTAATTCAAGTGTCAAATACATGGGTTTTAGAGTTATTTAAGAAGGGTAAGAGATACATTCCTTAAAGAAGCTTATGTACACCATGTACTCCTCTTTATCTTCCAGATGAGCACCCTCCAAACCTTAGACTCCAATCTTGCTTCAAGAAGCTTTTAGAGTGTTTTGGAGTGTTTGAGTCTTACAGAATGAAGACTTAGGAGGCTACAATTCCTTATATAGTGAGGATACTTACGATTTTAAGAAAGGGAAATAACCAAAAGTTCCTTATTTAAAAAATGGAAAATGACCCCATCCAGGGGTACGACTCTCCCATATGACTCACAAGGGAACCGTACCCTAGGTACGAGTGGTACCCTAACTCATACCCTACGCTCCACCTAGGTCACATACACTATGAAGGGTATGAATACCTACCATTGAGTCTTATCCACAGGGTATGACTCATACCCTAACCATATCTAAAACCTATATAAACAACAGCCCACTCTTTACCAAGAACTATGCACTATACGACTCACTTAGCTATGACTCATACCCTTGTGTACGAGTGAGGAAAAGCCAAGTTGTATAGAGGATAGAATAATATACTTATAGGCTTATAAGGTACAAATTTATTGTCCAATCGTACCTTAGAAAACTTGCTCAAAACCAAAAATTTTTGCAAGGCCAAGATCTTGAGCATTTTAGACTCGTAAGGACTCACTACAACTCGTCAGCACGAGTCGTAATATGGACAGTAGTTGAGGGACCCCTCTTTGGTGACCCAACGAGTCATACCACATGACTCATCAATATACCCTATGACTCATAGGGTCCTAGTCATAACCAGGATAGAAATACTTGGGGTACACACTGGTCACCCTACGATAGGTTCATTACGACTCGTATAGCGTTATTATGACTCATTTAGAATAGTTATGATTAAGGCAGCAACTTAGGTAAACTTTACTAGTCAGGCTACGATTGGGGTCTATACGACTCATATGGTGACCTTACAACTCGTAGGGATAGTCATAGGTTTAGCAGTGATCTCAGAGCTCAGGTAATTTTTAGGGACCAAAATTCGAGGTGTTTTATTCTACCCCCTTCGGATCATTATCCTTGAATGATGAGTCAAGGAATCCATTAACATGATTTAACATAGAGTACAACCACACTTCCTTTAACAAAGGAAGAAAACAAAGGTGTTAAGGAATACCCATACCTCAAGAACGATTATCTAAAATGGGAAACAAGAATGGGTATTTGGACTTCATGTCCTCTTTGGTATCCTAAGTAGCTTATTCAACCTTATGGTTCCTCTATAAAACTTTCACCGAAGCCATATCCTTAGTTCTCAGACGAAAAAATTGCCTATCTAAAATTTCCACCGAGACTTCCTCATAGGACAAGGAATCCAAAACACCAACACTCTCTAAAGGAAAAATCAAGGAAGGATCACCCACGCACTTCCTCAATATCAAAACATGGAAAATCATATGAATAAAACCCAACCTAGACAGAAACTCCAACTCATAAGCTACATGTCCCACTTACCACAAACACACAATAGGGACCAATATACCAGGGACTGAGCTTCCCCTTCTTTCCAAATTGCATTATTCCTGTTATGGGAGATACCTTCAAGAACACTAAATCATCCACATTAAACTCCAACTCCCTACAACTCACATCTACATAGGACTTTTGGAGACTTTGGCAGCCTTAAGTCTATCTCGAATCACCTTTACCTTTTCCATGGCTTGGTGAAGCAAATCGAGACTGAATAACCTATTCTCACCAACCTCAAACCACCCAATAGAAGACCTACACCTTCTACTATAAATAACTTGGAAAGGTGCTATAATAATACTAGAGTGAAAACTATTATTATACGCAAACTCTATCAGAGGCAAATGATCAACCCAACTACTACCAAAGTCGATCACACTGGACATTAGCATATCCTCCAATATATGAATAGTCCTCTCCACTTATCCATCTACTTGAGGGTGGAAAGAGGTGTTAAGACTCTCCTTAGTTCCCAAATCTCTTTAAAAAGAATGCCAAAAATGAGATGAGAACTGAGTACCTCAATCAGATAAGATGGAAATTGGAGAACCATGCAACTTGATGATTTCCTGAATGAAAATCTTAGCATAATCTTCTACCAAAAAAGTATTCTTCAATGGCAAGAAGTGAGTGGACTTAGCCATCCTTTGACGATGACCTAAATTGAATCAAACTGATTCTGAGATCATGGAAAACCAACAACAAAATACATATTAATCACCTCCCACTTCAACATAGGCAACTCAATTTCTTGAAACAACCTACTAGTCCTTAAGTGCTCCACCTTCACTTGCAGACACACCATATAATTACCCATAAAATTTACCATATCTTATTTCATGTTATTCCACCAATTGATCTCTTTCGAATTGTGGTACATCTTCATCGAACTTGGATGAACAATGTACCTCAACTCATAAGCCTCAACCAAGATCCTCTCTCGCAGCCCATCAACATCGAGAAAACACAATCTACTTTGGTACCTTAAGATATCGTCACCACTAATCTCAAAAGCCATTACCTTCTGGTGACCCACATTATCCTTGATTCTTATCAAAATAGGATCCTAAACTTAATTCTCCTTCACCTCAGCACCTAAAGAGGACTTTACCACCTCTTGAACAATCACACCACTATCCTCAAAGTATAAAAGGCCCACTCTAAGATTAGATAAATGGTGAATATCCTTTACCAACTCTCATTTCTCTATATCAGCATGAGACAAGCTCCTTATAATAACATACTAAGAGCATCAACAATCATGTTAGCTTTACATGGATGATAATAGAGGCTCATTTCATAGTCCTTAAGTAACTCAAGCGATCTCCTTTGCCTGAGATTCAACTCCTTATGGGTAAACACATACTGCAAGCTTTTGTGGTTTGAGAATATGTAAACATAAACCCCATACAGGTATGGCACCAAATCTTTAAAGCAAAGACTACCGCCAACAACACTAATTCATTAGTCGGATAGTTCTAATAATGCACCTTCAGCTGCCTAGAAGCATATCCCACCACTTTGCCCCTCTATATCAATACATAACCCATTTCTTCAAAGGACACATCACAATAAATAACAAAGCCATCAGTACCTTCGAGTAAGGTTAAAATAAGAGTAGAAGTCAACTTATCCTTCAGCTTCTCAAAACTACCCTCGCAAGCATCAGACTATAGAAACTCAACCTTTTTCTGAGTCTATTTAGTAAATGGAGCAGCAATCGAGCAAAAAATCTCCACAAACCTCCTATAATATCCGACCAAGCCCATGAAGCTCCTACTATCAGTTGGAGTTATGGGTCTAGGCTATTTCTTAACCAACATAACTTTTTGTGGATCTACCATGATCCTTTCACTAGAAATAATATAACCCAGAAAAGTAACAATATTCAACCAGAACTCAAACTTAGAAAACTTAGCATACAAATACTAATCTTTAAGGGTCTGCAACACTACACGGAGGTGATAGACATGATCTACCTCACTCTTAGAATATACCTGGATGTCATCAATAAATACAATGATGAATAAATCTAAAAAATGATGGAATACCCGATTCCTAAGATCCATGAATGTCGCGGGCATTAGTCAAACCAAAGGATATCATCAAAAGCTTGAAATGACCATACAAGATTTGAAAGTAGTCTTAGAAATATCCACCTCCCTAATCTTCAACTGATGATAACTTGACCAAAGGTCACTCTTAGAAAAGTACTTTGCACTTTGCAGTTGGTAAAATAGGTCATCAATCCTAGAAAAGGGATACTTATTCTTCACTGTCACTTTATTCAACTGGCGGTAATTTATACACATTCTAAGAGACCCATCCATCTTACGCATAAAGAGTAATAGTGCACCCTACGGGAAAACACTAGAGAGGATAAAAACCTTATAAAAAATCTTTCTAATTCTCCTTAAGTTCTTTCTACTCAACTAGAGCCATTCTATAGGGGGGATAGAGATAGGACGAGTGTTCGAAAGAAGATCGATCCCAAAATCCATTTCCCTATCAAGAGAGATACCAAAAAGATCATCAGGAAATACTTCAGGAAATTCATTGACTACAAGGACAAATGATAAGGAAGGACCCTTAAAATTAGAATCTTTAACGCAAACCAGGTGACACATACACCCTTTGGAAATTAATTTCAGGGCTCTTAGACAAGAAATGAACCTTCCCTTAGGCACTAGGTAACTCTCTTCCTACTCAATCACTGATTCATCTAGGAATTGGAAACATAACCTTTGGGTCCTACAATCAAGAGACATAGCACGAATAGAGCTAATCCACCCCCAAGATAACATCAAAATCTAACATCTCCAACTCTATCAAATCTACCAACGTCTCCCTACAACAGATAAATACCACACAAATCCTATAGACTTTTCCAGCCATAATAGAGGCACCCACTAGGTAGACGTAGAAAAAGGATTAGCAATACACTTAGAACCAAAACCAAAATGAATAGTCACATAATGGGTCCCATAAGAAAGGGTAGACCAGGGATCTAGAAGACAATACATATCATGAAAGAAAAGTTTTAGCATACTAGTAACAACATTAGGAGATGCGTCAAAGTCCTAATGGGTGACAAGATCATACAAACGATTTTGACTAGTGTCGGATCCTGAAGTAGCACCCTTTAGTGCATGAGCTAAAGAAATAGGAATCGAGACCTTATTAGCCTGGTAGCAACAATGTCAGAGGGATAGTTTCTCTGAATATGGCTAGACTGGCTATATTTAAAACACTTATTTCTCCCTTCATCATAAAAACCATAGTATAACTGACCATAAAATCTGTAAGAAGGATACGACAGAGCTAACTAGGCCCTACTGGCATGAGATTAGGAACCTTATGCCTTAAACCCATAATTTCTCTAAAAGCAACAATCACCGGATGGCTTAGGACATGAAACACTAGTTGTAGAATAAGAACCAGAATTTCTTCTCTTCTTCTTGGACCATTTCCTTCTATCTCTAACACTATTTCGCTGGCTTCCACCCAGCTTAGAATACCTGGACCTCTTACCTTGTCTTTCCCTTATTTTAACTTGTTTCTGTTTTTTATCTTCAACCTACTACATATACACCACAAGCCTAGAGATGTCTATGTCACTATTAAATAAGATGACCTTGCACTCTAGGTCCCGAGACAAGCTTAAAACAAACTTCCTTATCTTAGCTCTCTTGCTTAACACTAGCTCAGTAGCATAATGGAACAACTGATGAAATTGTAGGGCATACTCTTCACAAATATCTTACATTATTTCAGATTCACAAAATCCTCAACTTTAGCCTGACTCAACTACTAAGAAAAGAAATGATCTAGGAAGGCACCTAAAAACTCATCCCATAGTGCCAACTCCACATTATCACCCCTAGACTGATCCCACTCCTCATACTATTGATATGCTACATCCTTCAACTAATATGCAACAAATTCCATGCTTTCAGAGCCAGAAGCATGCATAACCCTGAATATCTTCTCCATATCATCTAAGAATGCTTGATGTTCCTCCTCAACCTTAGAGCTAGTAAAGAACAGAGAATTGAGCCTCATAAACTTTCTAACTCGAGTAACCTTAAAAGAAATCACAGAAGTACAAGTAGGACCCACCTGATGTGACTTAGATGTCACCAACTGGGTGAACAGATAAATAGATCAATGAGACTCAGCATCAAAAATATCTCCTTGGGGTGGTGGGGCATGATTATTATTTGTTTGAGGAGCCCAAAGAGAACTGGTAAGGATCAATGAAACTCTACATGGGGTAGTATAATCAGGAGCTAGAGTCCTAGACTGGGTTTGAACTCCATAAATAGGATGAGTTCCATCAACATTGTCCTCAGATAGGACAGAAGAGGTTCTATAAGCATCAGATCTTTGTGGAGGCATGATCTGAAATACGAACAAATAGGAATTAGAGGAGATTTCAACATCCTAGACTCTACATCATGAAACTAGAACAACAAAAATAGAAAACATTCCTAAATGTCTCGTAGCCTCTTCCTCATAAGTGTGGCACTCTAAACACCTATGAAAGAGACTCTACTTGACACAGCTTTGTGGACACCTAATTGACTTTGAACCTAGGATCTAATACCAACTTTGTTATGACTTGAACTAGGGCCTAACCTTGATGTGTATGTCAAGTCCACCGATGACCAGAGACCACCCCTTTTGCCTAGTTAAATATAATACACTAATCAACAGATGAATTCTGAACATATAACAAGATAGAGTAAATAGATACTCAAAGTCAGAGAATGTCAACCACTAATACCCAGTCCACAGTAATCCACAAAGCCTCTATACTAGGAAAAAAACCTATGTTGGGACATGCCCTTGATCCTAACAATGACAATGAAAATGTAAATGTGAAGTCTTTAATTCTAATTTATGGGAGAAAAACTAATGGAATGATCAAGTATTTCAGAGAATAGAAGCTCACTATTTCACCGTAAATAACTGACTCTGAGATCACCTATCACTTTATAGAAAAACTAGAAGTGCCTTTGAACCTTACGTCACATGGGAATACAGGGTCCAAAGATGGTTAGTAGGGCGAGCACTAGTATGTAACTTAGGATAAATATAAAGTAGTGTCAGTGAAAAGGTCAATTTTGAAATCACAGAACATGTTCACATTCATGCATACATATATATAGTAGATGCTAGGGTAGGAAACAAGGTTTAGCATGATAGTACAACATTATCTTGGACTATGAGCTCAACTATCATAAATAGGTACCTACGGGCTATATGGGTTCAGCTCCTCTTGCTGAAAGGGATCCAGTGTATTTTAGCTGCACGAACCAGAGGTATCAAGGAAGACTAGGGAATTCCCCAACCCCACGTCAATCCTAGATACAAAATATATCAATAGTGTGAACCATGCACACAATCATTTCGACCAACCCTCACGTCAGCAAATGTGAGTTTGAAGAATAAGTCATTCGAGACCCATACCTTTACGGCTTAGCCATATAACCCCTATTAAGCCTAATTAAATAATGTTCACATAACCTATTCATTAAACAAGGAATCATATATTAAGGAACACCATGATATCGCCATACCATTTTGTTGCAAGCTCATAATTATGCCATTATAATTCCATTAGCTCAGTGGAATGCCTCGATTCCCTTTGTTCATTAAATCCAAACATAGACAAAAAGGCCTTCAAAATTCATGTTCATTATTTAACCATTTATGCAATGCATTAGTATAGGTGTGTAAGTCAAACTAAGTGACAATTTCATGATGTAAAGCCCTTTACACCAGTGGGTTGAGGAAATACAATAGTTCAAAGTTATTTCCAAGATCAAAATATCAATTTGGGGGATTACCTCGAACCCCATTCCAATTCCCACACCCATTCACCCTATTAGTTTAAAAACATTCAATTCAAATCATGAGCAACTCATAAAAACCATGGAAAAATAATTCAAGGATCAACCATTCTAAAACCCTCAACCTATGTCAAAACCCATATTCAAATCCATAGAATTAACCATTTAAAGCACATGATTTTCATACAATAAGATTTGAGGAACAGTAACATACCTGAAAGTACAGAGAATGATTGAGAGAAATCAACCCTTGAGACCTTAGATTACCAACTTTGAGAAACCCTGTCTTGTTATTGACTTAGGGATTTAGTAGAGTTTGTGAGAGTGTTTGCAATTGATAAAATTTAGAAATAACATCCCAAGGTGTTTTATGTATGTGGGTCTAAGTGGGTGAAGAGGGAAATGCTTAAAGTGCCCTTAATTAAAAGTTAAAAGTTATCACCAGTGACTATGGGTCATTATACGACTCGTAAGGACTCACTACGACTCGACAGCATGAGTTATAATCTGGACAGTAGCTGAGGGACCCCTCTCTATTCACCCTACAACTCACACCACACAACTCATTAAGAGACCCTATGACTCATAGGGTATCATTCATAACTAGGACAAAAGCACTTAGGGTACATACTAGTCGCCCTATGATTGGTTTATTACGACTTGTATAGAGTCATTATGACTTGTTTAGTCTAGTCATGATGAAGGAAACAACTTAGGCAAACTTTATTGGTCAGGCTATGAAAGAGCCTAAGCGCACATGCAAGTGTACGTGGTCTTATCAAGTAGTAAAGTGGCTTTAAGAAAGCCCAAGTATCGATCTCTCAGGGACTTGCGTTCGCCGACTATCTAATTTTAGTTTAACCAATTGAGGAGGGTAGCAAATAGAGTTTTAGAATTGTAAATAAAAAAATAAAATAAATAATGCGTAAAATAAAAGTCTTGGGACAATCAATAGATTAAAACCCAGGGTTAAAGCACTTCGAACAATCATACTATGTTATTGAATTTCATTCGTTAAATTGCTTGTCTTGGTTGTTGATTAGTAGGGTTAATTGCTTGATCATGGTCTCCCAACCTCTAATCCTTCACCTAATTTGTACACTATAACTACAGCATTGAGTGGAGATGTAATAATCTAATTAAGTTAATTAAAGCTATCATCATACGTTTGAATCAAGTAAGGCATCTGAGTTCATCCCTATCCTAGACGCTAATTTGTGTTTCTTATTTTATAAAAGAATAAAAAACCTATTTTGTTTATTCTCATGTTTTATCTCCTTATTCCCTCTCCCGAGATCAAAAGGTCGACAACATAAATATTTTATGGGTGATCAATCCATAAAATAATTAAAACAAGAATAAACAAACAACCAAATATGATAAGCAAATTAATCGAAATTAATCCAAAACAATAATACTCATGTTCTTGGTTTTAATCTCGAAAAGAAAATTTTTAACAACTAATATTCATAATTACAATCTAAATAATTAAATACATGATATAAAAAATTAAAAATTAAATAAAAATAATTAAAACTTAATACAAAATCTGTGTTCCGCTCTCTAATAAAGTGTCCAGTGGAATATATATTGTTTAAATTGTGTCCAATGTTGACTAAGTTGTGACTAGCTGTCCGCCTCCTTAATATTCCATGTTTGTGTGCAAATAATAATAATATATTAAATCCCAAAAGGAAATGGAATTGACAAGATTCCCACTAAAAGAGTTTTGGTCCGCGTGCCATGCAATTTGACTCAAAATTGGATAAGGCTCGAGTCGGCAGATTTTGCATTTGGACATTGCGACGTGATGCGTCAGTTAACGCGTCAATGACCTGGCAGCACTAGGAACATTAATGCCACGCGTCGACCTCTCGTCCACACACTGAAATTTACTTTTAAAATTTTTATTAAGTATAGAACATCCTATTCTTTTGTCCATGTCTTTCGTAGTGTATTTTCAATAAATTTTTTATCTTTAAATTATTAATATATCACCGTATTTAGTTTAAAAAGACTCCTACAATATCATACACCACATATTAGGAATCAACAAAACACAATATTCTCAACGACGAATCAAAACAAGAGCTAAGATAATATAAATTCGCAATGATCTTCCACTTATTATTTCGACTCTTGACTTAATTAAATTGTACCTTGTACATTACAAACAAGTTATTCTACATATAATTTCAAATTTATATTATTTGGAACAAAATGAAAACATTAGAATCCAACGAGATCAACTAGACACACAACTAGGTCAAGCTAGTAAAACTAGTTTTTCGGGTTGAACTCTAAATGACTCAATTAAACACAAACTTGTTTCAAAAATATTTTGGACATTGTAATCTCTCACTTGGACACTTAAATGCTTATTTATATCAATACCAACATGTTAAGCACATGAAGTGCTCTCAAAACAAGGCGAAATAAGCTAGAATAATAATACCGAAGTGTATAAAATCACCTCAGATCATCATCCCACACTTAAATCCTTGTTCATCCTCGAACAACTCTTTACTCTAAGCATCAAAATATGAGTTGACGCTACACTTCTCTAAAATAAAGATACTCAAACTAGTACTACAATGACTATACGTAATCCAAGTTTCTACACTAAGCATGTTATTACACAATTTATAGCTCATAAACACTACTCCAAAACATCCTAACCTCAAGAATTGACTCACCTATTTGGCAAACTCATGCATATTATTCAATAAAGGATATCATACAAATCACCCACATTCATCAAAAATGTGCCCTCACAATAAGAGAGTTACCCATAATCACTCACAATGCAATTTATAGCACAATGGGTACAAGAATCAAATTACGCTCACTCTCACAAAGAATTCACAAGTTACACACAATGAACCATAGGCTTGCCCTTAGTGTAATGCTTCACTAATATTCGAATGTAAAACTTAGGATCAATTAGATCTTTTTTGGGTTGTAATGTAGGCTAAGGGACGGGTAGGAACTATTTGGGAATAGTGACTAACCTCTCTAAGAACTTTAATACATTACACTATACATTTAAAACCAATCTCCAACAACCCATTTACACTTTTTCTATCCATCCATCATCTATATTTTGCCCCATCTCTTTTAAGAATTTTTACAAACACATGGTGGACACATAGTTTACTACCACAAGAATTAATTTTTTTTTTCACAATCGTGGCAATATTTTTAGCATAAATTATATCACAACCATCCACCACACATCAATTATACACCAATATCTATTACCTTGGAGAATCAACTTCACCTTTTTCTTCTTCAAAAATTCCTTACTGATTCAATTTTTCACTAAAGCACTTAGGAGCTTTTTGAATCAAATTATGGTCCATCAAAGAAGGAATTAGGCTACATATGACGCTACCAAAGAAAATAAGCTAAAGGCTCAATGGAGTTAACTAGGATAATGCACAAAGGGTAGGATAAATAGAAGGTATAAAATAAGGCTATCAAAGAAATTCTTAAATCATCTCCTAATTTCACACTCTTTATTTCTTATTTTATCAAAGAAATTCTTAAATCATCTCCTAAATTCACACTCTTTATTTCTCTTTGCACACACACCGGGCAAGTTCCAGACATCACATGTAACAAGGAATATACAAAAATCTCACACGTACATGGCACATGCTCAACTCAATAGGACCATCATAGACTCTCAATCAAACAATAGCACAAATTTAAAATTAAGCCAACAAGTACAAGCGTCATAAACAAAAGTCCAAGAGTCTCAAAAATAGTTATTTACTCAATCAACATGCTTTTACAAAATAAAACACTTGCATCATATAATAAAAAATAGCACCAACAAGAATATCTCACTTATTCCTAACCTAATTTTTTTAAAATTGAGCCAAAATTTGAAAAATTTTCCTCACCCCACACTTAGAAATCTACTTTGTCCTCAAAGTGAATTTAAAGGTAAGAGATAGAAATACTTCCTGAGGCCTCTAGGCCTAACTAGTAGCACCTTCATACATAAATGGGATCCATGGCACCCCACACTCAAACTTTGTCATGCTCCAAGCTTAAGTTTATGGTACTCAGACTTCCCATCAACCTATGACTCAACCAAAAGCAAAAAATACGTGAAATGAAAACTAAAAAATTAAAAAAAAACATACCTAATTAACTTGGGTTGCCTCTCAAGCAGAGCTTAATTTAGTGTCGCGGCATGACCTATATAAACTCAACCAAATTCCTTTACCCTTTTACTCCCTTTTGGGAGCCGTTTTTTCATTTGTTTCTTACCTCTTGAGTTTGCACTCTCAAGGAAAACATCTCTCTTCACTTCAACCTTCATCATGTTGGGAAATAGTGGATTCAACTTGGGCCTCTCAATTAGGTAATCTGGAGAGGTCTTTAATGGATTAACCACCCCATACTTTTTCCTTTCATTAACATTGATTACACACAAGTCTTTAATTTAGGGTTTTACAATGGGTGCTTTGTAAACATCAAATACCACCTCTTCATTATCTACCCTCATCTTGAGTGTGTCTTCTCTAACATCAATCAACGTTCCTTCGGTTGCTAAAAATGGATGCCCTAAAATAATTAGCACCTGTTCATCTGCCTTAAAATAAAAAATAATAAAGTCAGCAGGAATAACAAATTTACCAACCTTAATGAGGATATCCTTATTGAGGACATCCTTAACTATTCCTTCTGGATATGCCATGAAATGGTCTGCCAGTTGCAAAACCACGGTGATCGATCTAGGCTTTCTCAAGCCCAATTTTTCAAACAGAAATAAGAGCATCAAATTTATACTTACCCCTAAATCACTTAATGCATGGACCTCTTTACTCCCAATTTGAATAAGGATAGCAAACCTCCCCTGATCTTTCAATTTCTTAGGAATTTTCTGTGTCATTAATGCACTACCATGAGTGTTATTGCTCTCATATCTTGAAATTTCACCTTCTTCGCCATTATATCCCTAAGTACTTAATATATTTTGACATACTCTGCAAAACAGGTAGCAAAGGTAAGTTAATATGAAGCTCTTTGAATATATCAATGAACTTTTTGAATAGGTCATCCTTCTTTGCTTTTGTTTGTCTTTGAGAGAAGGGCAATGGCAGTGTCTTCTTCAATTCTGGTTCAGCAACCTTTGGTCTCAAGTACTCAAACTTATTTGAATTTTTAGAAACTTCTTCGGGAACCTATTTGGTCACCATATCGGCATCAACCTCCTTTGTTTCCTTGGGAGGTTCTCCTTCAAGCTCCCTACCACTTCTCAAGGTGATTTCTATAACCTGCTTTAGAGTTTCTGTGTCAGCTAGCAAACCTTGTGGACTAGTATTCAGTGCTGTCTGATTTTTCCCTACTTGTAACTCTAAACTTCTCTTAGCCGCTTGTAAAATTTTCAGGTCTACAGCAAACTGCATCTGATTAGCTAGGATCTACTTCAGCATCTCCTTCGTGTTGTAAGTTGATTGACTTGGTTAGGCCTGTTGCTGTGGGGTATTCTATGGTTGATTTATTGGTTGAGTCTGCCACTTCATGTTATAGGCATTACCATAATTTGTCCTTTGAACATTGCCTACATACATCACAGACTCTGGATTTGTAGCACACATGGCCACTACATGACTACTATTTTTGCATACCTCACACCAACCTGCAGCTTATTGAATAACATTAATTGTGGTTGCAGGTTGTGTTATTTCTAACTTCATGCTGTTGAATGATGTGTTGATAAAATTTTGTAGTACAGAAATTTGTGCTGATAGGGTTGTGAAAGGTCCACCTCTAATAATCCTGCAATTCTTTTTGTGGCACTTCTAGAATCTGAATACCAATCTGAATTTTCTTGTACTATGCGGTTCAGCAATATGTACAGCTCATCATAAGTCAATTCCAGTGCTTGACCACCTGTGGCTGAATCTAGCAAAATCTTTGTATTATGATCTAAAGCTTCTACAAAAGTATGACCAAGTACCTCATTGGACTTTTGATGGTGTGGACACTCTTAATGAAGAGCCTTGAAGAATTCTCAAGCATGATAGAGGTTTTCATCAGGCTTTTGTTTGAAGCTTACTATCTCACTGCGAAGTCTCGTAGTCTTTCCTGATAGAAAGAATCTGATGAGAAACTTTTTGGCTAAGTCATCCCATGATGTGATTGAATTGGTTACCTCTGCATTCAACGATCTTTTAGCTTCCCCCAAAAGTGAATGGGAAAACAGTGTCAGCCTCACATAATATGGAGTCACCCCAATCGGAGTGAATGTATCAGTAAACTCAATGAAAATCTATAAGTAGACTTGTGGATCCTCGTGTGAAAGTCCTGCAAACTCTCTACTGCTAATAAGAAGCTGCACCATATTATGTTTGAAGTTGAAATTCCTCCCAACTGTTGGTCATTGAATTAGGGAAGTCAAGTTTATTGGAAGTGGGACTGCCACTTCCCTAACCTTTCTACCAGCTACTTGTTTTCAACCATAGGAACAGTGTTATCTTGGTCTTCTTAGAATTAAGGAATTCTGGGGAGAAGGATTTCTTATCTCCTGTGTTGATGGTAAAGTTGCTCAGATTCGGAGCTTGGTTCATCCAAATTGTGATCCCTTGGTAGCTTTCTACTTTGAAAACCTGTTTCCTACAACAACAAAACCAAGACCAAGCATAAAAACACCAAATAAATCTAAAAGTAAAACTAAAATAAACAATTGTCAAAATACAAGTCCCGGGCAACCGCACCAAAAATTTGACAGCACCCAAGTGTACACGCAAGTGTACGTGGTCTTATCAAGTAGTAAAGTGGCTTTAAGGAAGCCCAAATATCAATTTCTCAGGGACTTGCGTTTGCCGACTATCTAATTCTAGTTTAACCAATTAAGGAGAGTAGCAAATAGAGTTTAAGAATTGTAAATAAAAAATAAAATAAATAATGCGTAAAAATAAAAGTCTTGGGACAATCAATGGAATCAAACCCAGGGTTAAAGTATTTCGAACAATCATACTATGTTATTGAATTTCATTCATTAAATTGCTTGTCTTGATTGTTGATTCGTAGGGTTAATTGCATGATCATGGTCTCCCAACATCTAATACTTTACCTAATTTGGACATTACAACTACATCGTTGAGCGGGGATGCAATAATCCAATTAAGTTAATTAAACCTATCATCCTACGTTTGAATCAAGTAAGGCATCTAAGTACATCCCTTTCCTAAACGCTAATTTGTGTTCCTTGTTTTATGAAAAAATAAAAATCCTACTTTGTTTATTCCCATGTCCTATCTCCTTATTCCCTCTCCCAAGATCAAAAGGTCGAAACATATGTATTTTATGGGTGATCAATCCATAAAATAATTAAAATAAGAATAAGCAAACAATCAATTATGATAAGAAAATTAATCCAAAATAATAATACTCATGTTCTTCGCTTTAACCCCAGAAAGAGGGTTTTTAGCTATTAATTTTCATAATCACGATCTAAATAATTGAATACATGATAGAAAAATTTAAAAGATAAATGAAAATAATTAAAACCTAATAAACCGTGTAGCAGCCACAATTTTTTTTCTCCAATCCGTGTCCCGCTCTCTAATAACATGTCCAGTGGAATATATATTGTTCAAATTGTGTCCAATATTGACTAAGTTTGACCAGCTGTCCACGTCCTTAATATTCCATGTTTGTGTGCATATAATAATAATATATTAAATCCCAAAAGGAAATGGAATTAACAAGATTCCCACTTAAAGAGTCTTGGTCCGAGTGCCATGCAATTTGACTCAAAATTGGATAAGGCCCGTGTCGGCAGATTTTACATTTGGACATCGCGACGCGATGCGTCAGTTAACGCGTCGATGACCTGGCAGCACTAGGAACATCAACGTAATGCGTCGATTTCGTGTCAACTCACTAGAATTTGCTTTAACAATTTTTGTTAAGTGTAAAATGTCTTATTTTTTACCCATGCCTTTCGTAGTGTATATCCAATGAATTTTCGGCCTTTAAATTATCAACATATCATCGTATTTAGTTCAAAAAATCTCCTACAATATCATACACCACATATTAGGGATCAACACAAAACAATATTCTCAACGACGAATCAAAACAAGAGCTAAGACAATGCAAATTTACAATGATCTTCCACTTTTTATTTCGATTCTTGACTTAATTAAATTAAAATTTGCACGTTACAAACAAGTTATTCCACATATAATTTCACATTTAAATCATTTGGAGCAAATTAAACACATTAGAATTCAACGAGATCAACTAGACACACAACTAGCTCAAGCAATAAAACTAGTTTTTCGGGTTTAACTCTAAATGACTCAATTAAGCACAAACTTGTTTGAAAAAAATTTTGGACAGTGTAATACTCACTTGGACACTTTAATTCTTATTTATATCAATATGAACACGTGAAGCACATAAATTGCACTTAATTCGAGGTGAAATAAGCTAGAATAATGATACCAAAGTGTATAAAATCACCTCAGATCAGGCTACGATTGGGGTAAACACGACTCATATGGAGACCTTATGACTCGTAGGGAGAGTCGTAGGTTCGACAATGAGCTTAGATCACAGGCAATTTTTAAGAACCAAAATCTGGGGGTTTTCATAATTACTCCTACAACACCAATTGTTAGCCAAACTTAGTAAGTTTGTATTTGTTACTGGGAAGGTAAAATATTTGGGACATTACATCTTTCCACAAGGGATATCTACAAACCTTAGAAAGATTGAAGTTGGACAAACTTGACTAGAACCTACTTCTCTAAAAAGTTTGAGAGGGTTTCTAGGGTTTTCAAGATATTAAATATGATTTATTAAAAGGTATACGATCATCACTAAGCCCTTGACTGATTTACTCAATAAGGACAACTTTGTTTTGGCTAGTAAAGCTGGTGAATGGACTCAAGCCGTCAAAACTTCCCTAACTACTACTCTTGTACTTACTTTACCTGATTTTAATCAATTTTTTTTATTGAAAACAAATGCTTGCAATGTGGGAATTTGAGTTGTCCTATTGCAAATGGGATAACCAATTCTTACTTGAGCAACGATTTTCATCCAAGCATCATACTATATATGTCTATGATAAAAAATTGTTAGCCTTAATCATGGAAATTAATGTGTGGAATCAGTACCTGACTTTTTGACAATTTATAGTCAAGACAAATCAAATGCTCTCAAGTATTTACTTGAACAAAAACTTCATACATGATCCCAATTGAAATGAATAGCCAAACTAATGCAGTTTGACTATATTATTTAGTTCAAAAAGAAGAGGGAAAGTATTGTGGCTGATGCTCTATCTAGACTACCTATTGTGGAATTAGCAGGTCTTATACTCATTTTTTGGTAAGACTAATCTTTTGGAGATAATTAAATAAAGATGGTATACAGATGTTGAGCTGACTAAGGTAATACAACTAGTGGATAAGGAAAACACTGATTATCTAGGGTATACCTTTTTATATGGTTAGTTGAGGATGAAGGGAAAGTTAGTCATAGATCCAGATCATTAATTGTGACCAAGTTCTAGAGAATTATGTCATGATACCCCAATAGAAGGCAACTCTAGCATATAAATTACCTACAGAAAACTGATTTCTAGTTTATTCGAAGGGATTAAGATAATATGTGGAAACTTTTGTCAATGTATGTGATATATGCCAAACACATAAATATGATAATTCTCCATATCCAAAACTCTTACATCCTCTAAGCCTACCTTCTACAACATAAAGTAGCATCAGTATGGATTTATAGATGGCCTTCTAAAATCCAAAGGGGAAATAATTATTTGGGTGGTGGTCGATAGGTTAACAAAGTCTATCCATATTTTAGTCCTAGCTCATCTTTACTTTGCTCATTATATGAGCAGTTTATTTTTAAAGAATATTCATAAGCTGCATGAATTGCCAGAGGATATTGTGAGTGCTAGAGACCTTATGTTTACAAGCTAGGTTTGACAAGAATTGTTTGTAACACATAAGTGACACTCAATACTTTTACAAATTACCACCCCAAACGTATGGACAAACATAGGTAATCAACATGTGCTTAGATACATACATTAAGTGCTTCTATTTTTATTCGCTAAAGGAATAGGTCAATTACATAAAAGTTGCTAAACGGTGGTATAATACTACTTTTCACTCTTTTCTCCAATCTACTCCCTATGAGACACTCTATGGTCAGCCACCTTTTTTGTATTTTCTATATGTTGCTGGAGATTCAACAAATAAAGAAGTGGATAGAACACTAATTACTAGAGAATTCAAGTTGTACTAGTTGAAGTACCATTTACAAAGAGCTCAATAGAGGATTTTTGACCAAGCCAATAAGCATAGGGCTGGAAGATAATTTATGGTGAGAGATTGGGTTTATTTAAAATCAAACCATATAGGCAGATTATACTCTTAGGAACTCACTTCTCTAATCTCTCAGACAAGTATTATGGACCCTATTAAATTTTGGAAAAAGTGGGAGCTATAGCCTATAAGCTCTTCATGACTGCTCAGTTACTACTACATCCAACATTTCGTGTATCTCAACTAACGAAATGTTACTAATTACCAGACGAGATATCACAACTACCAGCGCTTTGATCTTTCCATTCCATACTGCCCCGAATCAGTGAAGATTCTTGAAATAAGAATGATACAAAAGGGAATAAAGCCATTACTCTGTTCAATTTTTTGTGGGCCTAGTTGTCTCATTAGCAAGCTACTCAAGAGAAATATCAGGCATTACTAGTGAGGTTCCTTTCTTTTCTTATATGGGGTCAAAAAAGGTTTTAATAGGGGTGAACTGATATGAGGAATTTTTTAAGAGTTATACATTGTGCTTGAGGAGAAAATACCATACAGTTATAAGATAAATTTGTAGTAGTTGTTTAAATAATATGTTTAGTCTTTACAGATAAGTTCCTAAGTAAATTCTTAATTTAATTTTGGCCCTCAAGAGTTAGTTACAAGTGTCAATTTAGTTAATTCCTATATCTCTCTATATGTGTGTATATATATATATATATATATATATATATATATATATTATCTTTTTCCTAATTTGTCAAGTAATGAGAATTATCATCTATCTTTTTTGCCTTAAATTTTCTTACAAATTTTTAGTTTCTTCTTACTTCTATAATTTGAGCTTACAACACTTGCCCCCTAGCCGCCTGGGTTAAGACACATCTTTGATTCTGTTAGTATTTATTTTTAATATTATTCTTCATTATCTGAGCTTCTTTTCATGGTTTTCCCACCTTGATCCAAGCGGATAATAGCTAGGAGAGGGAATCATTTGTTACTAGTAGTTTGACCCAGGTTATATTTATTGATTTTTGCTTTGTAAAATTTATTCAAAAAAAAGGACGAAATAAAATGCTATTATTAATTTTGAATTTAACTTATTTATCCGACTTATCACTATAACATGATAAGATGTAGCTTATTTTTTTATTTTTCAAGTTGATATAGTTCTAGTTATTATGGGAAAGGTGACGCCTCAAAATTGGGCCATGTCATAGGGGCACCTCAAGCCCACATGAATCAAAGGTCGCCCTGATAACCCAACCTAATCTTCTTCACAACAAACACAACGTTTGGGGAATCCTAGCCTTATTATAATATAGCAGAAACATAAGGCTAATAGTGAAAAATCAAACAATATCTAGCATTTTATTAATGTTAATAGTCTAGCCAATATACCAAAGTTCACACTCATCCACAGTACCATTATACAAATCCAAAGTCTAAATATATGAACATATGTCGGGACATGCCCCCGACAATAGCCAATATCAAGTCTAAAACATAAGGTAAACAGACTATGAAATATGTGTCTTCTGAAGAATAGAAGCTCACTACTTCAATGTCACACTCAATCCGCTTGAACACTTGGTCACTACAAAGGAAAAGAAGATGAAGCTCTGACTCCTATGTCGCATGGGGACATAGTGTCCGGAGACGGTTAGCAGTTGGAGCACTAGCATGTAACCCAAGGATAAGGATAAAATAGAACATTTGTTCAAATCCACATCAAAATATTATATGCGATCACAGTTACATAAGTATAGGCATATATGAAGATACATGTACATATAGTTACACAATGTGCCAAACCATGGAATGAGTAATAATATGCATTCTCAAATCATTCATTCATGAGACATGGAGTGAAGGACTTCCCAACCTTCCACCCTTATATTTTAACCACATAGGATTTCTATGTTATAATTGGCAAGAGAAAACGAACCTCGAACTAACACATCTTATATGATAGTTGGACACGAACCATGAACCAATATACCTCTTATGGTAAAGTGGACATAAACAACAAACCAACGTACCTCATATGGTAAGTGGACTTCAAACACAAACCAACACACCTTACATAGTAAGTGGATTTGGATTACAAACCAACATGCCTTGTATGGTAGGATTTGGACAACAAACTAACACACCTTGCATGATAAGTGGACTTAGACCAAAAACCAACATGCCTTGTATGGTAAGTGGACTGGACCACAAACCAACACGCCCTGCATGGTAAGTGGACTTGGACTACAAACCAACACGCCTTGTATGGTAAGTGGACTTGGACCATAAACCAACACGCTATGCATGGTAAATGGACTTGGACCACAAACCAACACGCCTTGTATGGTTAGTGGACTTAGACCACAAACCAAAACCCCTTGCATAGTAAGTTGACTCAGTCCACAAACCAACACACGTCTTATATCATTAACAATCGATATTTGGAATCTAGCCCTACAAAATCACGTATCAACATCTATAACATCCAACACATAAGGACTCAAACCCATTTAAATAATTCTAGCCACCAAGGCTACATATCAACACCATATACAACCACATGGTCATTACCGACTCAAATTAACTATTAATCATATAGATACGCCCAAAGCCTTAGTTCACAACGTGATGCAAGTTCATTTATGGTCACCAAGACCTTTACTAACCAATCATTCCTTATTACTATTCTTATACACACTTTTTTTTATTTAAACACAATTCAAGTTCATGTTTTAGGGACTATGACCCATTTAACCAACCAACTATCAAAGACATCCCCTTACTCCTCGCAAAACTAACAAGGCCTCTATCAAACCTTTACCAAGCATTCACATTTATTAACAACATCTTAGCTCATTCATTTCCACTAGACCAATACCATATATACGCCTTTGACCTTCATAAAACCATTTAACCACTATCCACTCCAATGGACTAAATACCTTGATTCAATTTACGGTCATAAAGACCCACATATCTATTCAAATTTTATTAGAGATCTTATACCACATTCTCACCACATTTTAGTTTAATAGACCATTCAAATTCATATTCATGTTTAGGGGCTTCAATCCATTATTAGTCATTAACCCGGCAAGGTCATAAATTATACATTACATGGCTCTCAATATCTTTACAATATCAATTATCAATCATTTATGATTATTGGGCCATTTCCCTAATTCATAACATCACTAACATGTAACTAGAAAATTAACTTAGATATTTTCACAAACACCTTGCATGCATACCTTTAACAAGGCTATTTCATGGTAAAAATCATCAAGATTAGGGATACTGAAGACCCTCATGTTTAACCACATACAACAATCACCCGCATATGTAATTCATCATTAATAATATGTAAAAACATAAGTCTAAGAAAGAAAAAACATTAATCATTATTAGGCAAAAAAGCCTTTTCATTTGATTTCAAAATCACCATATACACTTACTAATCCAAGTGTAAAATACATGAGTTTAGAGTTATTTAACAAGGAAAAGAGTTACATACATTAAAGAAGATAATTCACCAATAACTTGACTCCTCTTTATCTTCTAGATGAGCACCTTCCAAACCCTAGCCTCCAATCTTGTCCCAAGAACTTTAAGAGTGTTTTAGAGTGAGTTTAGGATGTTAGATCACCTTAAAATATGCTTAAGGAGGCCACATACACTTATATTGTGAGAGGGCTTAGGGTTTAGGGTATAGGAAATGACCAGAAGGCCCTTGGTTAAAGATGAAAATTAGACCCATCTAGTGGTACGACTCACTAAAAAAATCATACCCTAGGGTACGAGTGGTACCCTGACTTATACCCTAGGCTTCTTCTAGGTCTCACACACTGTTAAGGGTATGAGTGTACACCCTTGAGTCATATCCAAAGGGTACAACTCAATCCTAATTCATATACACCAACCATTTACAAAATAGTTCACTCAAGTTGAGAGTTCACTCTATACGATCATGTTGGGTATGACTCATACCCTTAGATATGATTAAGGGGAGGGCCACTCGTATAGGGAATAATATTCTATCTTTCCTAGGCTACTTAAGGTACAAGAGGGGAAAGGGACGTTGGGTACGACCTGTATTCAAAGGGTACAATTGGCTTGTCCAATCGAAATTTTTTCATCTTGCTCAAAACCAACATTTTTTTACATGGCCAAGATCATGGGTGTTTCAAATGAAGAATCATATAAATATATATAACATGAGTTCTTACTTTCAACACAAAACAATATATTTTTATCAAAATATAAACAAACTAGATAAAATTTATAAACACATGATAAAACCACCCCATAATCTAGGCATATATTTTCTTTTCTTCTAAAAGTATGAAGCATATGAATTTATAAGATTTTCAAAAATAAACCCACATGGTAAAACAAAACCTATAATCCTTTCATATCTTCCCTCTTATCCTAAAAATATGGAGCATATTAATTTATAAAATTTTTAAAAAATAAACAGCCCCATCATTGTGCAATTTCCCCACCCTAGTGCAGCTTTTAACTTCATTGTACTCCTACCCCACTTGAAATTTCCCTACGGGACATTTTTCTTCCACACAATTTTTATTAGGCAAAAGGGGTTGGTGGACCCTTGTACTTGTCCTGACTTGTAATGTGGACACTTTTACTTACCTTTTTTACATTTGAACCCTTAAACCCATCAAAACAGAATATTTTAAACCCCTTTTTGTATATGTGACATTAAACTGATGAAGTAGAAGCAAGTGAAACACCCTATTGCTATTAAAATAATATTAATATAAAAAAATTTAAAGAATAAAATAATTTCTCCCTAACCCCTCCCGCCCCTTCTAAAACCCACCCACCATCCACCATTTTTCACCTTTCTTCTCTACTTCATCTTCATCACTTCACCCACCCTAACTCTCTCTCCCTTTTTATAAAATTGATGACTGATCCCCCCCCCCTCCGTGACCCTCAAATAAAAATTCACAAAATTATTTTTTTTTTAATAATCCAAACGTACTCCGCTTTCTTTAAATTTTTAATTTTTAAAATTTTGAAAAAGTCAAGATCATTGTTTGTGTTAGTTGGATTTAAAGAAGTATAGATATGGGTATAATGATGGGTATTGAATAACTAGAAAACTCTATTAATAAGATTAAAAAGTCTTGAAGAATAGCAAATGAGTTTTGTGAATTTGTGAGATCAATTCAAAATTGTAATTATAGTTTATTGGAGTTTGCATTTATGAATATGTAATTGAAATTTCTGGGTAAAATTAGAATAAAAAAATTCTACTTTGGCATGAACTTTATGCTCTTTTTATGAGGAAATATGGAGAAATTGAATTCTCCATTGAAAACAATCGAACAAAGAAAGACGGGACAGTAGGGTTGGAGGTTGAGCAGTGCGTGCACACCCAATTTTCCATCAATTTCCTCCTCTTTCTCAATTTCACCAATAGAATTTCTCAAAAACCCATTTTGCATCTTCAAAATACCATTTTTTTCAAACACGGGTATACGAGTGTTCCCCATTTTGACAATCCAACTTGTCTTTCACATCATTATTATAACCAAAACGAGGCCTAAATTTAACCCTAAGATTTTTTATTTTCTCAATTCTACCATCTGGGTCATGCAATTCGTTGTTGTCCTTGTATTTCTTGGTAGGTGAAATTAAAATAATAATTCTGGAAGTAGTGGGTTTAGTTTAGTACAGTATGTGGAAATAATTGCCGGTGTCAATATATTGAAACTTGACATACATTTTTTCTCAATTTTTCAGTTAATTGAATGTGAATTTTCAGTTGATTGAATAGGTGTTGCTGGATTAAGGGTGGTATGAAGAAGACAATAATAAGAGGACCGGGGTGGCAGTGGGGGTATGGGTAGGGAAGTTTCTTTTTTAAAATATGATTTATATTTTATAAATATTCTGAATATTTTATTCCCTATGTGTCATTTAAAAATGATGTAGCATGCCACGTATAAACGAGTGTACTACACTCATATTAATTGAATGAAAAAAAGGTTTAAAATATTATGTTTTGATGGATAAAGGATTTAAATTATTATGTTTTGATAGATTTAAGGGTTCAGATGACAAAAAGGTAAGTAGAAGTATCCACTTTACAAACCTGGAGAAGTACAGGGTCCAGTAGATGATTTTGCTTTTTTATTATTATCACGGTTAATCATTAAACCATTATATGAGCACTTTAAACTCTTTTTTTTTCTTTTACCTTTTGACAATAAGATTTTTTAAAAAGGAACAAACATTACTCTTTTTTCATTATTAATTGATGGTATTGTTTATCAGATACATTCTAGTTGTGTTCACATTAAGATACACTAGTTTCTATACAGCTTAGACACCATAAAATTGAATTCAATTAATGACAATAAGATTTTTGAACAGGGGTATATGATACATCAATTTTTATATAGTTCAAACACCATAAAATTGAACACAATTAGTGACAACAAGATTTTGGAAAAGGAGTATATGATACACCGGCTTTTATACAACTCAAACACCATAAAATTATTTATACACTAATTTCTATGCAGATCAAATACCATAAAATTATTGATACATTAATTTTCACACATTTTAGACACTATAAAATTATTGATACATCAATTTTATACAGTTCAAATACTATAAAATTGGTGATACACTAATTATAGTTCAAACAGCATAGAATTGTCAATACACCAATTTCTATACAGTTCAAACACCATAGAATTGTTAATATACCAATTTCTATACACACCATAAAATTATTGATACACCAATTTTTATACAATTTAGACACTATAGCCAAAATTATAGTTATAGTTAGATATATGCATATACCCACGTCTATAATTGATTCATAAAAATATGTCTATAAACCGGTGTTGCAAATAAATTAATGAAGCCTTGGCATACATATTTTTCACAAACTTATCAGATTAAAGAAGATGGCCAGTAGAGAGGACTTTGTAAAGAGAGTAAATAAGAGAAGAGGAATGAACAAAGAGAAAAGAACAGAGAGAGAGAGATTTGAAATTAGTATTAGTTACTCTTTAGAAAGTAAAATCAGCTGCAAAAATTTAGAAAATTAGTGATGGTTTCCATATAAAATCAGGAGTCATTAATTGCTTTCATTACTATATTTTGTAAATTAAAACTATGTTTTGTATATAAAAATAGTATATTTATGTATTATCATTTAAGGTCTTATATAGTATATGTACGTGATTTCCCCATTGTAATTCATTGTAATTATTTTCTTGTATGACTCTAACCTTAATTTAATTAATTTAAATGAATCCCCTTCAAGTTTCTATTTAAGTATGTTTTAGATTTATATATTTTTTTCTCAAATTTTATTAATATTATTGTCACAATTATTGCCACATAGTATACTAAATTAAAGTTGATAAAATTAGCACTTCGAATTTTTTCTTGAATAAATCTTTGAAATGAACTTTTATGTTGAATGTCTACAAGAGTGTCATTCACTTTTGTTTATGTAACTAACAGTTCATTTGACTTGAACCAACCTCCTTTTAAAAATTAACTTTCCTAAAAATCTAGAACTATTTCCATAACTTTGTTGAATACTCGTTTTAATTTACTATCTCTTTGGAAATTTTTACTTCTTCAGAAAAATATGTTGTAACTATTTTTTAGAAATGTTTCATATCCTTTCGACTTAATAAAGAATCAACATCTAATCTGATTCTGTTCTTTCAAGAAAATTTCTTCAAGTTAAATGGATTATTTTTCATGAACAGAATGTATGTCATTTTTGTAAAATATTTTGGATAATTTTAAAACTTTAAAAGTTGGTCATTTTTAACAAAGTTAGTAAAAGTTGGTCATTTTTAAC